>NW_019384532.1:706082-813861 GCF_000671375.1 Centruroides sculpturatus | reverse complement strand
GACCACAGAAGAATACAAATCACAGCTGAGAAATAAAGAACATTGAAAAGCTCACAATGGAACCTGAAATGGATCTGACCACAGAAGAATACAAAAAACTTTTGAATGAATAACACCAAGAAACTCGGCAAAATACATTTTCTTCTCAAAAAGAGGATTAAAGTCGATATCTGCTATTAAAGATCTTTTGTAGTCGTAGGAGGATGTCAGAATAACGATCTTAGAATGGCATCCAAACCAGGTTCAGAATAATAAGCATGGGAATCTCTAAATGACAATGCTATTAATTACTTCCAAAAAATCCTGAAGAAGAGAGAAAAGCAATCGACATTGGACAGATTCTTTAACTCCTACAAACGGAAAAAACATGACTAATAAAAATGAAAGACCATATGTATGTATTTTTATTATTTCATATAAATAAACATAGTCAGAAAATATATATTCTTTTATTTTTTGGAGTCTCCAGAACGAATTAATCAAATTTCCATAAAAACTTATGATAAATCGATAATCAGTTAACGAACAATTCAGATAACGAACAAAGTCTTGGAATCGATTATGCTTGTTAACTGATCACCCACTGTATACTTAAAATACATACTATATTGGTCTAATTTAATGATTGATGGTGGCCATGCAGAAACTAATGTTTCTACAGAGTATAAAGTGATCAACTATTTTGTATAACCCACATTCCAGCATTTTGGGTGTTATTACTTAAATAACTACAATGATATGATTTTGAAGGTCAGCTAAATTTCTAATTCTTCTGTGATATACTGTAGACTTTATGAATTTCCAAGGGTGTTTAATCAGATGAATGTGCATGCTCATGATTTCAATAACTGGGAAAACAGATGTTGAGATAATCTCAAATAGTTATGTAACAGCATTAACAGCATGGTGTTCCATCAATTTGGAAGCTGATCATGTCAAGAATACCATCCTGAACATGTTGAGGTTCAAGGAATTGTTTGAGCATGTCAAGGTATATGGTTCCTGTAATTGTAGTCTTCAAAAAAAAAAAAAAAAGAAAGAAAGAAAGAAAAAAAAAAGAAAGGTCCCTAAACCTTTGACTTAGCCATTATGCCAGTTTAACAATTTTTAAACATATCTTTAATTTTGACATAATAGTCACTTTTGAAAACACTTTTTTTTATAACTTCATATACTTTTGATTAATTCAGAAATACAGTGGGTGATCAGTTAACGAACAGATCGGATAACGAACACTTTCACAAAAGATTTTTATGTTCGGACAACGAACACTTCACTGAACAAACACAAGAAGAAGCAATGTAAAATAACAAATACCGATTGGTCTTCTGTTGTCTTCAGGCAACAATTTGAAAATTTTTGGAGCGCAGGAGACGTCGACATCGACGTTGTACCCAATATATACTGTTCGGATAGTATTCCCCCAAACTTTGAAACTCTCCCTTATAATTCCAGCCTTTTATATTTCTGACAGAAACAATTCTTTTACGTTTTCTTCTGAAAATGCAGATTTATGCTGATATCTGCTACTAAAGATCTTTTGAAGAAGTGGGAGGATGTCAGAACAACGGTCTTAAAATGGCATCCAAACCAGGTTGAGGTTAATAGGCCTAGGGATCTCTACAATTACAATACTATTAATTACTTCCGAAAAATCCTGAAGAAAAGAGAAAAGCAATCGACAGTGGACAGATTCTTTAACCCCCACAAACAGAAAAAACATGACTAATAAAAATGCAAAACTGTATATATATGTATTTTTATTATTACATATGAATAAACGTAGTAAGAAAGTATATATTTTTTTTATTTTTTGGGGTCTCCAGAACGAATTAATCGGTTAACAAAGAATTTGGATAGCAGACAAAATCTTGGAACAGATTTTGTTCGTTAACCGATCACCCACTGTACTTTATAAATTTTGAAAACTAAATAATATATTTTTCAATTTCTGATGTACATGGTAAGTAGCTACATTTATTTTGAATGACAAGAACTAAGCAGGCAAGAATATCATCCAATATATTCTTGCCTGCTTAGTCCTTGGCATTCAGAAGAAATGTGGCTATTTACATTGGAAATTGAAAAATACATTACTTCATAATTTTAGAAAACTAAATGTTTCTGGATTAATCAATATTATAACCCAAGCCATAATTTGTGAGATTCATAATTATCATTTACATGAAAATAATGTATATCTAAAAATTTTAATATTTAAAATGATATAATTAAATTTTCTTTTTAGTGACTGGTTTTAATGGCAAAAATTTGAAAAATTGGAAAATTATAGATCAGCTATAATTTTAAGAGAATAAATGAGAAAATAGATGATATTAATAAAACTTTAAACAGAAAATAATAACTGTAGATAACTATTTTGACAGTAAAAATATATTTATTTATTAAATTGGTTTATTAAATTAAATAGAATTGGTTATATTTTTGTACATTTATAGATTAATTCACTATATGAGCACTACTTAACATTGTTTTGAAGTAATTTTAATGTAATCTATTTCACTCAAGTGTATATTGTTAAAAAAAATAATAATGAATTACAGGTGGATAAATGAAGGCTAGGTTATAACACTTTTCTTTTCAGTAGACATATTGGTTTTACATGGAAAATTAGACTTAATTAGAACAGGGCAGTTAACCAACCTGAGAGTTTCTATTGATATTTGGTTATTAATAATAGCCATATTTAAGAACAAATTTTCTATATTATCTTTCAGCTATATCAAAAATTATATTAACAAATTCAATATTTTTATTTTATTATTTAATCATGTGGATTAAAATTTGAAAAAGAGGTAGCTAGTTCTGATAGCAAATATGAGAAACAAAATTTACTGATTGAGAAAGAAACTGAAAATATTTAATAGTGGATTAAAGGAAGAAATCATTAAACTTTTGTATAACTTTTTTTGCTACAAAGATCCTATATCAAATGATTTTAGGCTTTTTCTTATCAGATTAAAAGAAATAGAACTAGAAGATTATAAAATAATTTTCAGTCAAGGAATGTAAAATTATTTCTTCTAGAGATTAGCAAAGAGGTTTATTGCAAGATTATTGGGAAAAACAAATAATGAAGAATGAAATAAAAGCAGAAAGAAGATTAACCCAAACACATTAACAAATGCAGTGAAAAGCAGCCAAAAAAGAAAAAATTATCATTTGATCTCAGTATTATTCAAATTAATAGTGATTATTACTTTCTGTGCTCTATATATAACAGAGGGAAAGTATGGTGATTTGTCTAAAAATGACCCCAAGATTTTTACATTTTTGGACTCGGGACCTTGAAATGCTGAGAAATTCAAAAAAATTCAGAGAATTTCTGTGTTTGTGTGTGTGTGAGGGGGGCATGATTTTGTTCACCTTGCTTGAAGCTTAATAACTTCTGTATTGAATATTTCTGAAATTTTGCAGGGAGGTTTTTGTATTAGGGGATTGATTCTATTAAAGTTTGGTAGTTAAAGTTGAGGGAGTGGGGAGATAAAGGGAGTTATGTGTTATATCTCAAGTAGAGTCAGACTTAATGATGATTTTCCTTGTTGTTAGTATTTAGAACTTTTTATAAAACCATCCTTACCTTCAAAATTAAGCTTTTTTGCATTTTATATTTAAAAATATAAAATGTTTTTAATTATAAAACATCATAACAGATGGTGTCACACATGCAATTTTAAATGTTGCCAGGAAAGTTAAGTAATACATTGCTGGATTTTTTTAGTATTGAAAGCAGTTTTTTTTAAAAATCAACTTAAAAATTAAAATAAACATCTTACTCATTACAGATGTGATAATTATTGACAGTAAAACTATAAATGTCTTGAGCAGGGTATACATAAGTTGTAAAGATTAAAATCTTGGAAACAATATTTTTGAATTAGTATAAAATTGAATATTTCCTTTATAAATAATGTTAGATTACATAAGAAATATTGTGCTTATTAAATTATACAAAAAACAAAAGCATTAATAGTTATAGTCACTTTAAAATTGTAGTGTGTATAAAAATAATATATATTTGTGTAAAGCACTAAACTGAGTAAGTGATGTTTTAGATGATTATAAATTTCAAATAATATTTTAATTTGATAATGCTGTATTATAAGTTTAGATAAAGTTAAAAAAAAGAATGAAAATTATAGCATTGAAGATTAACGTTTTGAGTAACAAAACATTGAGACATTCTTATCCTGTTCTAAATTATCAAAACTTATAAATTTCTCGATGTTTTTATATTAGAATAAAGTTTAATTTGATTTAAACTGAAGTTTAAAAATTTTACAACAAAAATTAATATTTAGAAATATAATTCAAAAATATTTTTTAAAATGAACTAGTTTTTATATTAGGATAATTACAGTAATTGGCCATTTAATACTCACTCATGATTTTAATTATTTTGATAAGTAAGATTATACATTTTGATTTACTATACATATAAATTTGTTAAATAAAATAAATATAAAATGAAAGAAAAATATTTTTTGAAACATAAATTATAATTCTTAAAATAAGATAAAGTTGTAATTTATAACATATGTTTTCTCTTTTTTAATGGATTTATGAACCAATTTTATTGTCATATATGTGTATATGGTGTACAGACACTGGCATTAAATTCTGATTGCATAACTGCAAATTTTTTATTTTATCAGAGATTTTTAAACTTATACAAGTTTAAAAACTACAATTGTAAACATGATAATTTTTGTTAAAGAAATATAGGTATTGAATGTTTGCTATTTGCAAAATAATTTTGGAGTAAAAAGCATTTTTAGCAAAATAAGTTTGTATTCCAAGTAGGATTAAAATATTTGAATTCTGATGATTGCAATTGAAATACAGTGGGTAATCGGTTAACGAACAGATCGGTTAACGAACAAATCGGATAACGAACACTTTCGAGAAAGATTTTTATGTTCGGACAACGAACGTATGATCGGATAACGAACACCTCACAGAATAAATACAAGAAGAAGCGATGTAAAATAATGAATACCGATTGATTTTCTCTTGTCTTCAGGTAACAATTCGAAACATTTTGGAGTGCGGGAGGCGTTGACATCGACGCTTAAGCCGGTTTATACCGATCGGATAGTATTCCTCTGAACTTTGAAACGCTCCCTTGTAATTCCAGTCTTATATTTTTCTGACAAAACAATTCTTTTATGTATTCACGAGACTGTCGGGTAGGCACTCGTTAAGTTTTGCGTCTGTTTTTCTTTTCGAAAGGTGAGAGTATAATAACAAAGATAGAGAGTGGGCAGAAGATGCCTAATGTTGCTAGGCAGTATGGCGCGAACAGGTGTACAGTAGGCCGAAATTCAATCTTACTGTATTTAAGAAAAATACAGTATAATCAAGAAAACTCAAGCAGCTAAAGGAGTAACAAAGATCACATCTGAGATATTAATTTAATTACTTACGAAAAATCCTNTTTGTTGCTGAAGATGGTGAGGAGAGGTTTGTGGTCCATGAGAAGAGTGAAGGATTGTCCATAAATCATCTTGTGGAACTTGTGTATGGCAAAGATGAGTACAAGGCTCTCTTTTTCCATTTGACTGTAATTATTCTCAGCTGGATTGAATACTTGAAAAGCATGGGAAATAGCCTTGATTGATTCATTGGGCAGACTGTGTTGGATGATTACACCAAGCCCCTGGCTTCATGTGTCAGCTGTGAAAATGATGTCAAGCATCAGATCATAGTAAGAAGTAAATTCAATTTGACAATGTCATTGATGCACTGAAAAACTTCCTGGAATTTGTTTGACCACTGCCACTTTCAGTCTTTTTGGAGTAATTTCATCTAGTGGATGATGAATTCGATGCATGTTGTGAACAAAGACCTGGTAGTAGTTTATCATACCGAGGAATGAGCAAAGTGTGGATAGGTCTGTCAGCGATGGCATGTTGATGATAGCATTGACCTTAGCTGGGTTTGGATGGCATCTGCCCTTATTGACAATGTAGCCTAAGTATTTGATGGAATTCTTGAAGGATGTGCACTTCAGTCAGATTCAGAACTCATAGTTGTGGATTTGATGGAACACCTTATGGAGATATTGGTGGTGATCATCCACATTGTCACTAATGATGACTTTATATAGATATGCAAAGATGAATGACAGTTTTGAGACCATGGATGGAGTTCATGATAGATTGGAAGATGCCTGGAGCTGACTTCACTCCAAATGGAAGATGTTGGAATTTGTAGAACCCATGGTGTGTTATACTATTGCAGAGTTTTTTGGAAGTGTACTCAAGTTTCACTTGCAAATAGGGATTAAAAAAGTCTTTTTGTGAGAAGATCCAGTCACCATTGAGTATGGAGAAAATGTCTTTCAAAAGTGGTAAGGGATGCTGATTGAGCTGGATAGTGTCATTAAAACCCGTTGAGTAATCCACACACATTCATGATGATCTGTTCAGTTTTTTGATAACTATGATGGGAGTAGCCTATTTGACATAGTCAATGGGTTTGATGACTCCTATATTCATTAGGTAATTGAGTTCCTCCTCTACATTCGGTCATGAGGCATATGGAACTGATTTGGCCTTGTGTTTGACAGATGTGATGTCTGATTTCAACATTAAAGATGCTTTTGTTATCTTGCAGAGTTCCAGTCCTTTCTTGAAAACTTCTGGGAAGCTGCTCTGCAATGATTTGATGACTTGAACCTCATTGTATGACTTCTGACAGATGCTGATGTCATATAACTTTGCAGCAAAAAATTCAAAATAACGCATAGTGTCAATCCTGAGGAGGTTGAGAACTCTCTTCTTGGCTACATAGAATGGTGGTTCTTTGCAGTTGTTGTGACAGGTGATGCATTTTTCCTTAAGAATACTTCCATCATATGATTTAGCTCATTCTGTACATGGCTGAAGTATGGTGGTTGTCCAATAGTATCATAAGTCATTTTGTTGATAATGATAATTTTAGAATTGCTATTGAGATAGAAGTCGACAGTGTTCATTAACCTCTATCCTTGCTTTTAGCAGTCGACAGGCATTTACAAAATTTTGAATAATTCTGATCCTTGCAGAACACACTTGCTTTTTCTTTTGTGGTCATTGACATAGTTTTCCAAATGTCCTATGCCCAAATAATCAAACACCTTAGTATTTCCAGCAATGAAGTATTTAATAAAATAAAAAATAAAAATGTTTTTGACTATATTTAATAGTCTTCTCAGTTAAGCCACTTTAAAACGAAAACGAACATAAAATAGAACGCAAGCAATACAATTTTTTTTTTTTTTTTAAATTCTTTACCACGATTAATTTCTTAATATTTTATTTGTAATTTAATTTTGTTTTTTATGTTTTATTTTATTTAGTTGTAATTAATTTCAATTTTTTAAACCATTGTATTGCTTGCATTCTATTTTATGTTCATTTTAAAGTGGCTTAACTGAGGAAGACTATTAAATATAGTCGAAAATGTTTTTATTTTATTAAATACTTCATTGCTGGAAATACTAAGGTGTTTGATTATTTTATGTCCTATGCCCTATGCGATTACAGTTTTGGTATTTGTGCCTCAAATGGACAATCTTTGTACTAATCCTACTTGCCAGATCGCTTGCAAGCACTTTGTGGATGATTTGCCTTCTTGTATTTGTCTTTCTTAGGCAGGGTCTTGGCATGGACATTATTAACAAGATGTTCTGTTTCCTTATACAATTTGTTTTCTGAATGCATTGCTATAAACTCTGTCAAATGTAATGTTTTCTTCATCTGAGCTACCTTCTGGAGAATTTGAGCGCACAGTGACTCATGGGCTTTCAGCTTAAATCCAGTATGAACAATGAGACAAAAGAATAGCTCGTCAGTCCGAGCACAAAAGTTTTATTGTCATCAGGCTGCTCTCACTCAATTCATGAAATGGTGGAAGTCTTCCATTGTCAATTGTGAAGCACAAATAGTCATATCAGTCCACAAAGATGGTGTTTCTTCCTGAAAAGTTGGAATCAAGTAGTAGTTTCCTCTTAGTTGAAGTCCGTAATCCAAGGCAAACTCAAAAGGACTTGCTCATTTGTTGAATTTTGAGCTGTCTTTTTTGTTGGGTTGCAATTCTGGCAACTGAGGGAGTGTTCCTGAGAATGATGTTGATGAAGGTGCATGTGCAGTAGAGCAAATGTTTTCAATAAGTTCAAATAAAGCCTTCTTGATGACATGTGGCCTCCTGTTGTTGACTAGACACATCTTGCTGTTCCACAAGTAATGATTTTATGAGAGACTTAACTGATTTTGGGTCCATTGCCATATCCTTAATTAACATCACCAGTGTTAGAATCTTTACTGTTAAGATCTTTACTGTTAAGATCTCTAATCAACCTATTCTAATTCAGTTCAATTACAAACAAATAAATGTTTAGCAGTTACAATGGACCAGACTGGACCCTAGTCATGTCCTGCTTGACCAACTGATCCTGAACAAAGACTTCCCCAGATATCTTACCTACACCCAACCAGACCCCTGGTCATTGTTAATTTATTTATATTTTTACATGTGCAAAAGCCAACATAACATAAACCTAACAATTAATAATGATAAAAGGTTGCTGCTTGTTTTTCTTATGTTCATATTCCACAATTGCCTGAATTTAAATTATATGATACTAAATTACATATGATCAGTCTGTGGATGACCTGGATGTGATTTTTGACAACAATTAACATTTAAGCTCCATGTAGATAAGATAGTTAAACAGTTAAACATTTGATAAGGATTATGTGGCATTGTCAAACCAAGTCATTGAAAACTGTTCTCAATCAATTTTGTTTTTAACTACTTGCCAATCCATTGTTGATTGTCACCTGGTATGTCATCAGCGGCCACATCACTTTATCTAAAGTGTATTTATTGATCAATAAGCTGAGTAATTTACTTGCCACAAATTCAATTAACCTGGTAAGGATTAGACTAGGATTACCAAAATTCAATGACAAAATTGTATATTTTGATTGCATTTTATTGTTTAAATATTTTAATGGAATACTTCCCACATAATATATAGTTGCAAGTCCCTATTCACCAAACCTGCAATCAAGCCTGAAACACAAGCCACAATGTCACCTTGATGTTTCCTAATGATTTTGTTTTAATAGAGTTGTCAATATAAGCAATATTGAATATATTTTACATACAGATTATAGATTTTAAGAATTATGAGTATTTGTATTAAGAAAGTCTTGCATCATATAAAATTATACATTTTTTTTTATTTTTTTACACCTTTTTATTATTGACAAGACTGTCTTGTTTATAAAATCATACTGCCGTTTTATGTTACTAGCATAGAGGTATGAAGGAGTACATGTCGAGAGCTGATATTTGGCACAGAGTATTAGGTGCCCAAATCATGCATGCATAAAAAAATCCAGACTTGTAGGTAGTTAGGTTTTACTGATTTGGCCTTGTGTTTGACAGATGTGATGTCTGATTTCAACATTAAAGATGCTTTTGTTATCTTGCAGAGTTCCAGTCCTTTCTTGAAAACTTCTGGGAAGCTGCTCTGCAATGATTTGATGACTTGAACCTCATTGTATGACTTCTGACAGATGCTGATGTCATATAACTTTGCAGCAAAAAATTCAAAATAACGCATAGTGTCAATCCTGAGGAGGTTGAGAACTCTCTTCTTGGCTACATAGAATGGTGGTTCTTTGCAGTTGTTGTGACAGGTGATGCATTTTTCCTTAAGAATACTTCCATCATATGATTTAGCTCATTCTGTACATGGCTGAAGTATGGTGGTTGTCCAATAGTATCATAAGTCATTTTGTTGATAATGATAATTTTAGAATTGCTATTGAGATAGAAGTCGACAGTGTTCATTAACCTCTATCCTTGCTTTTAGCAGTCGACAGGCATTTACAAAATTTTGAATAATTCTGATCCTTGCAGAACACACTTGCTTTTTCTTTTGTGGTCATTGACATAGTTTTCCAAATGTCCTATGCCCAAATAATCAAACACCTTAGTATTTCCAGCAATGAAGTATTTAATAAAATAAAAAATAAAAATGTTTTTGACTATANTGCACAAGAGTCCCTTGCTTTTACAACTGCATTTATTCGTGGAACACTTTTTTGCAATGACAGCGTGTTCTGATCTATATTTTCACACTGAAGAGAAACTATTTTCACACTGATTGTATACCACTGTTCTCTTTGTATTGTGTGAGATTTTTGTGGGAGGTAACTGAAGATTCTAATAATAGTACATTTTTTGGCAAGGCTAATTGCTTCCTTCTGACAAATGTGGAAGTTCCTATATGTTGCCAAATAACCATTTATGTATAAGATTAAAAATAAAAAAGCAATTGTTATGTTATGTGTAATTTAATGGTTCTATTTTTAAAACTTTTTAAACTTCTGGGAAGCTGCTCTGCAATGATTTGATGACTTGAACCTCATTGTATGACTTCTGACAGATGCTGATGTCATATAACTTTGCAGCAAAANACATGTTACCTTGGAATTCTGATCTATATTTTCACACTGAAGAGAAACTATTTTCACACTGATTGTATACCACTGTTCTCTTTGTATTGTGTGAGATTTTTGTGGGAGGTAACTGAAGATTCTAATAATAGTACATTTTTTGGCAAGGCTAATTGCTTCCTTCTGACAAATGTGGAAGTTCCTATATGTTGCCAAATAACCATTTATGTATAAGATTAAAAATAAAAAAGCAATTGTTATGTTATGTGTAATTTAATGGTTCTATTTTTAAAACTTTTTAATTTATAATTATTTATTAAAATTTATTTTAAGTAATTTTATTAGTAATTGGATCAATTAATTTTTAAAAATCTGTTTCAGGGAGGAAACAATGCTGGCCATACAGTTGTAGCTAATGGAGCAGAATATGATTTTCATATTTTGCCAAGTGGCATTGTGAATAAACATTGTACATCTGTGATTGGTAATAATTGTTGTAATGAATTTAAATATATAATAATTATAATTTTTATAAATTAATATTTTATTTTATGGTACATTATATTAATTGTTTATATAAAAAAAATTGTTTATATATTAGACATATAAATATATATTTAAATGTTAAAATGCATTATTATTTAATTCAAAATCACATTTAAATATTTTTTTTTAGGAAATGGAGTAGTTATACATCTACCACAATTCTTTGAAGAATTAGCTAAGAATGAGGCAAAAGGTTTAAATGATTACAGACTTTTCATTTCCAACAGAGCTCACATTGGTAAATATTTTATTTTATAACATATATATATGTTACTGTGAAAGACCGAAATTAGAGAATGTCGATATTCTCCGGTGAATGTCAACACATACAAAATATGTCAGTGAAAGTCCGAATATTTGGTTATCTATATATATAAAAATGAATGTGTGTGTCCTTCATGCATTACCACACCGTTTATCCGATTGCCATAAAACTTTGGGAAGTTTTTTAATACACTCCCGCGAAAGTTTCTGGCATTTATCCTATGATAGATGGCGCGCGTTTACACGAGCATTCGAGCAGAGCGTGTTCGATCCATTTCAAATTGTGAAGACCATTTCCCCCTTTCAAAAAATATCTCTATATATGTATTTGTGAACTACTGGGCCAGTCTCTCATTTTGATGCTCAAATTCTAGAGTTGGAATGAGATGTAGTAGAATAGAGAAGGCTTCCATGATGATATTGAGAGGATCACTCTTGGGCTGCAATTGAGAAGATTGTCTATGAATGAGTTGGCTGATATAAAATTGTTGAGTCAATCCAGCAGTCATTTCCACTTTGTTGCGATTGATTCTTCCTGGCTGCTAATTTTGAGAGCATTGATGTTATGTAAAGATAAACTCTTTGTGAAATTTTGTTCCTGGGCTCCACGTCTGAGGTTGAATTTTGCCTTTCCATTTTGATGTCACACACTGTTGAATATTTTGGCAGCAACAATGTTCAAAATGAGAGATGTTCAAATCTTGTATCCAAAGAAGAGTTCAGCTGGCAATTTGTTTTCTACTAGTGCTGAATTTGGAATTATTTGATAAGTTTCCAGAAATATACTNAGGAATATTGCTCTTCTGACAATCGCTGTGAGTGTGTGGGCTAAATTTGGAGAATCCGTGCTTCTCGCGTGGACAACTGTATGTGGCCGGCTCATGCGTCGGAAAACCTTCCGATTTATTCGTGTACGCACCAGACGGAAAAACAAAAATTATCGTGTATCCACAAACACTCCAATAAATAAATAGAATTGAAACAACACATTGAAATGTTTTCCCGATGAAAACGAATAATAATAATAATAAGTTTCAATAAAAATGATAAAATGAAAATTTAATTTTATCATAACGAGTTTGCTTGAATTTCGTTTCTTCTCAGTTCGCAGCAATGCGCGACAGGTAAGCTAGTATTATTATACATTTGAACAATCGCCAGTGTATGTCGACAAGCACAGATAAGCTTTGGTGGAGGTCGAAACGACACCCAAGAAGCTGATGTCGACAGAGATGCGACAGTCTGTTGTCAAATACTTTGTGGGTAGCCGGTAGGACTAGGTCTTTTGATCCCGTGAGGTGAGGATCGGTTTATCAGGTTGAGTGGCGGAGGATGAGAGGGTTGTCGGTAAGGTGTCGGAGATATTTGAATAAAAGACACCATTAACAGATCAGTTCGTAATAACATAATCAGTTCATAATTTGTAAAGAAAAGTTACTTTTCATAGATGAGATTTCTTCTCAAGAAATATTACTGAGAGAAGCAGCTGCAGCTAATTTGAAAAGTGGAGGGCAAGGCTATAACGTAATAAAAATATTTTTATTACATTAAGACAAAAATGCAACATTTTAATATGTGAAAATAGGAGAAAGCATAAGTAACAACACATGTAAATAAACTGTTGAACCTAAAATGAACAGCACATTTTTAATCATTAAAGAAAATAATACAATAATAAACTTACATATAAATTATGTGATTAACGTTATACAATCTTGTTTATTGTAACAACTTAATTAAACTGTTATGGCACTTTAAATTGCACAAGAGTCCCTTACTAACTGCATTTATTCGTGGAACACTTTTTTGCAATGACAGCGTGTATAGTCTTGCCCTCCACTTTTCGAATTAGCTGCAGCTGCTTCTCTCAGCGATATTTCTTGAGAAGAAATCTCATCTATGGAAAGTAACTTTTCTTTACAAATTACGGACTGATTATGGGTTTAAAGCTGTTTGAGGGTAACATTTTTGTTTGCTAATATATAAAAGTTGGAGTCTTCTATTCCAAGAACAACTGCCAACACATTTTGGGCATCTGTACAGCCACGGTCGACATCAGGGACTTTTATTCATATGGTATCACCAATTTGAGTAGAAGGAAATGGTGAAGAATTTGGCAACAGACTGTCGCCTCTCTGTCAACATCAGCTTCTCGGGTGTCATTTTGACATCCACCAAAGCTTATCTGTGCTTGTCGACATAAACCAGTGATTGTTTGAAAGTATAATAATACAACCAAATATTCGGTCTTTCACCAATATATTTTGTATCGGTATTCACCAGAGAATATTGACATTCTCTAATTTCAGTCTTTCACAGTAACATATATATATATTTAATATTTGTTGTTTTAATTCAATATTTAATTTTTCATATGTTTTAGTATTTGATTTTCATCAAGCTGTTGATGGTTTACAAGAACAAGAAAAAGGAAAAAACAGGTTTGCTAGTTTACTTTAATATGTATTTATTACTGATACCGATTGATGTTTTTTTATTGCTTTATGATTAAATGATGAAAAATTAATTTTAATGAATATATTCCAGTTTTAATGCTAAAAAAGTTACATTGTTTTGTTTTCTTATTTTGCTTATATTTTTAATTTAAACAGTTAACTTTTAAAATTTTTAATTATCAAATAAGCCACCTATGTTTAAAAATTAACTAAAGTATACATTATTAAAATTTTTTTGGTCGATTTTAATATTTTTCAGCATAGGAACAACAAAAAAAGGAATAGGCCCAGCATATTCAACAAAGGTGTGTATAATTTTTTTCTATTTAATTTCTTATTCATGTTACGCGTAGTGGACATATCCACCAGATGTCTTAGTTTCTGGTTGGATATGGTTTACACGTGGCACTTTCGTGCCATCAGTAACTTCTTTGTCCTCTTAACCTTGTACTAGGCCAGTCGTAGTGGGATCCGTTTGGCTGACCTGCTGGGAGACTTCTCCCTATTTGAGGAAAAGTGAGTACCCAAGTCAGGCCATATAAAAATTAAGATGCCAGATTTATAATGAAAAATATAGAATTTCTGTAAATAAATACTAAGGTTTGAAATCAAAATTCTTATTGTAGCTATTTTAATATGTTTATTATTTGAAATAAGATAAATAATCAATATATTACAGTAAATATTTTGATTTGTTCTAGATTAAAAGGTTTAATTTCCTTGCATAAACGACAGTTTCCTAATTTAGAAATTGATATTACTGCAGAAATAAAAAAATATAAGGTAAACTTTTTCAATAATTTTTAATTAGGGCTGTTGAATAATTAAAATTTTAATCTTGATTAATTGTGTGATTTAAAAGATCTTGAATTACTCTTAATTTTCAATTTAAATTTAGAGATAACTCTGATATACAATGAAACAAAGAATTAAAACACATGTAACAAATTAAAAATAAACTTTAAATGTTTTGGGACTAAATTTCCTAATAAAAATGACTTATTTTTTTTCTGCTTATTCAGTTTAGAGAGAGAGAGAGAAATTGTTTTTAAGTTTCTAATATTGAGCAAAGTACAGTCGACCCCCATAACACTGTTGATAATTCCATTTTATATGAATTCCATGTTGTAGGAATCACTTAGATTTTACAAATACGTGTGCCGGGCTGTGAACGGCTCACATATTTGTAAAATCTAAGTGACTCATACAACATGGAATTCATATAAAACGGAATTATCAACAGTGTTATAGGGGGGTCAACTGTATATATTTTTTAAAATTTATTAGTTAATCCTCTGTTGATAAGTGTAACCAAAATGCTTCTGGGAATGATTACTTAATAAGACCAAACAATCATTAATATAGATTTATATTCTGATACTATTAATAATCTATGTAAAAACATATTAGAATCTGTTTTAAGGTGTTTGTGCATTCTATGAAGAATGTAGAAATTTCATACTATGTTTCATACTCAGTTCCATCTGACACTTAATTTTACATTATAATAAAATTGAAACAATTAATCAACAACCCTATTTTTAATAAAAAAATTTTGGACATACAAACAATCTAAAAATTATTTTCTTTACTTTAAAGGAATATGCTGAGAAAATCCGTCCTTTTGTTACTGATACTGTTGTTTACTTAAGTCAAGCATTAAATGAAAGAAAAAATGTTCTTGTGGAAGGAGCAAATGCTGCTCTTCTTGATATTGATTTTGGTAAATTTTTAAAATTTTATTTAATAAAAAATCAAATATATTCTGCAGATAATTGCTAAAGTGGAAATAAAACCTTCACATATTTAGATTTGAATTTTTTATTGAAAACATTACACTTCACTGATAATGGTTGTTTAGAAGGTATCATCTCAAATGTTTTTCTTTGTCCATTTCTTTTATTTCCATTAGCAATTCATTGTAGATGTAATTATAGAATAAGTGAAATGGAAAAAAAATAGAATATTTAATATGTATAGTATTTGTAGTATATTTTGATGTTTGAAGTTTATTTATTGTGACTTCAGACGCATCTTGACCACAGGTCAAGATGAGTCTGGTGTGACAATGAATATGTATAACATACATAAGTATGGCACATAAAAGGATTTTTTTTGAGATTCTCTTGGTAAGTTAATTAAGACAAAGGAAAAGCTATTGGATGAATTCATAACTGCAGTTTAAACTACAGGTAATCCATATTGTTGCATAACCTGCACCTACTTTCAGGTTAATTTTTAAACACAGATAAACAGATAACCTACAGGTTATTCACAGAAAATTAAAGTAATCAAGCTTAAAATTACTAATTTCATTTTGGTTTTTCATAAATTATTCACTTTAGATTAAATATACAAAAGTTAGAAAGATTAAACAAATGTTATTGATAAAATAATAGTATCAGCTGAAAACCATTTCTTTTTCAATTAGCATTTATTTTTTACTGACATCAAATTAAACTGTGCATTTCAATTGATTACTTCTTCTACAGTAATTAGTTCTTATCAATTCTTAATACTTGATAATTAGTGAATTCGTTAAAAATTTTAAATTTTCTAAAACAAAAAAAAAAAAAAAGAACTCAACATCCAATAGCAGATTACAAAAACAAGTTATATAAATTAAAATAAATTTTACAGAAATTTACATGGGGGCTGCTCCCATTTTCCTGTTCACTGCAGAAGGATTTTATGATCATACTATATGAAATGTTTGAATCTTAAATTGTTTAAGACTAGTGTTTTCTTTTTCAATCTTTATACATTTCTACCAAGAATCTTATCTGGGATCTTATTGGCTAAGTTTAAAGGAAGGATTGTTCCATAAATTAGTAACTTGTTTCATTTTTAAAATGTATTAAGTGCAAAATTTTCTGTTAGACTATACAAAATATTAAGTTACTGATTGAAAAGTTTATGAACTAGTTTATTTGAATGTCTAACTTTTTATAACTTTATTTTATAGGTACATATCCTTATGTTACTTCTTCCAATTGCACAGTTGGAGGAGTATGTACAGGACTAGGTATTCCTGTTCGAAGTATTGGTGAAGTATATGGAGTAGTGAAAGCTTATTGTACAAGAGTGGGTGATGGACCTTTTCCTACAGAATTGAAAAATGTATATGTTCACAGATTTTACTTTATATTTTTTATGTATTAAAAAAAAATAAACTACATAAATATAAATTTCATTTTAGAATTTAGGAGAAATTCTACAAACAAGAGGACATGAAATTGGAGTTACAACAAAAAGGAAAAGGAGATGTGGTTGGTTGGATATTGTACTGCTAAGATACTCCAATATGATAAATGGTTATACTGGGTATGTTTCAAAATTGAACTTACTTACAAATCTAATTTTTTAAATTAAAATATATACTTACTCCATATGTAAAAACTAAATTTGAATTAAGAACATTGAATTTTTGATTTAAATATATTCAAAATTGAAAAATTCAAAACAGTCTGTTGGCATTCTCAATTTTCAAATTTTTCCAAATTTTTAATAGTGTTTCCAAAATAAAGCATTACATATGGATTCTGTATTTAAAAAATATATAATAAAATAAAATTAAGCCACTTATTTTTGAGATTAATTTGATAAGAAAAAGATTGGAAAATTTTCATACAGCAGATCATGCATTTAGCATCTTTCATTCCAAAAGAATTGATTCAAAATTCCTTCACAAACCCACTGTGAAAGTCTAAAAACTAAATTGCACGACAATATTTTATGCTACGTAAGTCATGTGATAAGTTTGGTAATTCTGGAACCTAGCAGAAGAGACAGTGTCTTCAGTCATAATTACTATCAACAAATTGAACATGTGTCTTCAAATCTGTGCCCCTGTCTATAATATTCTGTATGATAAGACTATTATTTAATCTGTTCAAGTTTAATGGGTTAATATAATTTCATATATAGAATTTTTGTGTTGCAATTTGAAAAAATTGTAGATTTATAAATTTCTCAGTCGTCTGTATTTCCTCAATCTTGAGAACAGTTAGACAGATGAAAGACAAGACCATATGTGGAAATCTTATGGGCAGGAAGCCCTGATTAACTAGATATGAACTTCTGATGCAAACTGGAAGTCGTTATTTCAATTAAAAAATTTTCCCCTGAAAGGTGTTAGATAGATGACCAGCACAACTCTATTGTTAAAGGAAAAGTATGATGTACCACTACTAATCTGAGATGGAGAGCATATATTTTAAATTAAATAAATTAAAAATATGATTAAAAATTGCAGCCTGGCATTGTGATGTCACAATAAATAATTGCTCATTAAATGTAATTATAAAACCATTAGAGAGTAGCAACAAATGGTTTGAGTGTAAAACATATATTTCCAGTGTAGATTGACTTACAAATTATCCATTTTTCATTGGTTAAGTAGGATCATTCAATTTACACATTGAATGGAATCATTTTACATCATATGATAGACTTTGCAGCAGGACTATGAAATTAAATTTGATAATAAATTTGATTGAAGGCAGAAATCCTTTTAATACTTGTAAAAACAACTTTTTGAACTTTTAAACATGAGAAAGGATGGTCAATTAATATGAAGTTAATTTCAAAAAATTAGTTTAAAAGTGAACAATAGATGGTACTGAGATCAGCATTACTGATTCTGTGCCATCTACATGTTTTTATAGTTGTATATATAATTTATATATATATATAAAATTAGGGTTATAATTTAGGGTTAGGGTTTAGTAATTAAGGTTATAATTTTATATATATAAAATTATATATACTGTATATAATTTTGCAACCTTCATATTTAAGAAAGGTCTGGCAATATGCATTTCAAGCAATTGTGTTTGTTTATCTTCAGCTTTCTTTTAACTTTTTAAAGTTTTTAAATTTTACAATATTCTCTGAGTAAATATGTAATGTTTTTATTTATCTACTTACTTTTGTGCTACATTTTGAAATTGTTTGTTTTTTATATCATTTTTAATGTTACTTTGAAAAACCAAAGTAAAAATAATCCATAATTTCAATGTTAATCTTCATTTTTTCTTTTAAACATGTCAACTATCAGGCCAGTCCATAAGTTCGTGTGCATTTTTATCTACAAAAAAAAGCAACAAAAAATTTTAATTAAATTTTATTTCAATCTATAATGTATTCACCATTATTTTGTACAATTTCTTGCCATCTTGATGGTAGCTTTTTAATCCCGTCTTTGTAAAATGATTTCGGTTTTGAATCAAAATATTCAGAAATAGCCTTTTTTACATTGTTCTCATCCTCAAAAGTTTTTCCTTTTAAAAAATTCTGCAAACTCCGAAAAAGATGATAATCACTGGGAGCAATATCTGGCAAATATGGTGGATGAGGTAAAATTTCCCAGTTGAAGCTTTTGAGTTGAGCAGTTGACGTTGTTGTCAGTTAGCTATTGACAGTTCATGTGGTATCCATTTTCCTAGCTTTGAAACTTTTCCGATTTGTTGTAGATGTCTATGAACAGTTCCATGGGATGAATTTAAACGTTCCGCAATTTCATCAACTGTTAAAGATGGTTCTGCTTCAACTAGTGCAGAGAGAGCATCATCATCAAAGTCAACGGGTCTTCCAGTACGAGCCTTATCCTCCACACTAAAATCATTATTTCTAAATCTTTCAAACCACTTCTGCGCAGTCCTTACACTTGTTACAGTTTGATTATAAGCAGTATTTAATTTTTTGGCTGCATTTGTAGCATTCTCACCACTTAAAAATAAAAAGTATAAAACATGTCTCTTATATTCATCTGTTACTTCCATTTTAACGAAAATAAACAACTGAAATGTTCCCAATTCTGAACAGTATTATATGAATGAGATCCAATTTAACACTTCAGTGTAAAAAGTATCACATTAGACTGGCATTTTTAATAGCAAAACAAGATTTTTCTCAAGATCATAAAATACCCACGAACTTATGGACTGACCTGATACATATAGTACATCAGTGAGTATTGAATAATTATAAGTCTCAGGTTATCTAATGAGAACATTGAACATGTTTGAAAACTACATCTATTTTTGTTAGTTGGTTTTTTACAACAAACATTTGCTTTCATTGTGGCATTGACAAATTTAGTCCTTTTTCCTTTTGATTGTCTGTTAATAAAATACTTCTGTTTTATTTAACTTTGCATAAATTTGTTCCATTGTATTTTAAATAAATATTCATAAAGGTTAAAAAATTTCATACAAATGATGAGGAAATTAATTCTTAGTAGAGCAGTCTGTAATAAAACAGTTTACAGTGGTATATTTTAAAAGATGATAATTATATTTTTAAAGCAATATTGAAAGTAAATGGAAAATATTTTTTAAGTACTTTCAAAATATTCACATGACATTAGGTGTGAATCTTTTGAAAAGTATATAATAAAGATAAACTAAATTACTGGAAATTGAAGCGATATCAATTTAAATAGTAACAACAGCATAGCTAATTTTAGTTAGTTGTATATGATATAGATTACATGTTCTTAATAATTAATTGTTTTATTAATTTACTATTTCCAAAATGGAAGTAACTGAATGTGATGTTAAATGTGTTCTGTTTTCAGTAGAAGATTGGTTTGTAGGTAGTGACATCACAGATTCATTTACGGAAATGAACTTTTATTGTCACTTGAAAAAAAATTATTATGTAAATTTGTCTATAAAATACAGTTGAATAGGTTTGTAGAATATTATATAAATAAAAAGAAAAAGTTATGAGAAAGATGAAATTTGACATCATCATGAATTCAAACATAAATGTGTCTACAAAGTCCTCGTACATATATGATGCCATAAACATACAAACAAAATTTCCCTTTTATTTATATTAATAATTCCTTACTTAACTTTTTTATATTGTTTTTATTTTGAGGAATAATAAATTTTATTGTTGTTTATTAATTCTAGAATTGCTCTGACAAAATTGGATATTTTAGACACCTTTGAAGAAATTCAGATTTCTATTGCTTACAAATTAAATGGAAAAAGAATGCTTTTTCCTCCAGGTAAGCAAAGATCATCTGTTAATTTTTTTTACTAATTAAATGTTTGGATAATTTCTAGTAATAAATATTGTTGCCATCTATTGACAGTTAAATTTTACAAATAAGAATTAGGAATTTTATAATTATTTTCTTACTTTAATTTAGTGCTGCTATCTATTAGTATTCATAAAATCGAGTTGTCTAATTTATTACTTATCTCAAGTATAGATTTGATTTTTGATAAATTAACTTTTAAAATGTTTAAATTTATAAATCATTTAATTTTCATTAGAAATGGTGAAACATTGATTGATTTAACAGTAATTAATTCATTCTAAATTTAAAAGTAGAAAGTGTTTAGACTTTATATATTTTTTTAATTCATTCTAAATAAATCATTTAATTAGTAAATTATATTTGTATTCGTTCAATATTTTTCAAAATTATAGTATCAGGTATAGCAATTTTATTGTAAATAACCAAAAGATTTAATGAAATTGAACTTTAAATTTATAAAATTAAATTTGATGTAAAAAATAAGATGAAAATCCAATTTTAATAAGTTGTCTTTTTGTTTAGCATCTGCTGAAGAATTGGGCAGAGTGGATGTTGAATATCTGACACTTCCAGGTTGGAAAGAATGTACTGAAAATGTTAGAAAATTTACTGATCTTCCAGAAAATGCACAACAATATGTTAGAAAAATAGAAGAATTATTAGAAGTTCCTGGTAAGAATTATTATTATTTTTTTAAAATAAATATAACAGAACATATTAAACATGATCCAATATTGAATATGTTCATTAATTAATTCAATTAGCACATGCATGTGTATAGAACTTTCAATGCCATTATGAATATGAATTTAATGTCTTAATATATTTGCAATTTTTCAGCTATATATTGATATGATTGAGAGATTACAAATATAAATTTTGTAATATTCTACTGGTAGTTCTGTATAAAAGCAGCATGTCATGTAGTCACCTAAAATCAATGTTTAAGATTTGAGGCTGAACATCAATTTGGCACTATTTTTATGGAAAATTGTTTAAAATACAGAAAAATAAATTCAAATAATACCAAAATTGTTACTGTAAGTCAGGTATCTCCCAAACTTTTTGAGAGTAGGATAATCTGGCAGTTTCTAAAATGTTATGATGGTACAAGAAAATATAATTTATTAAATTATTACATAATCAAACATTTACCAGAAAGACAAAAAATATATATATAGGCCTAAAAAACAAAGGAACACAAATCTCAGTCAAACATAGATTAATGTAGATAGTAGGTCTGTTCACTGAGAGTTGATTTATTTTAAATAAACATTATTTATTTGCAGAAATACTTGTTCATAAGGATATTTTGGGAATTTTGTTTGATTTGATGTGTTTGATGATGATGACAAAAGAATGTACTTCCAAAATAGAGAGTAATTTTTAGAAAAACTTTATTACTAGAATTTGAATTTCCAAAATTCATTGGAGTTTCATTTTAACATGATTTGAATTAGTGGCTTATCCAAGGGTGGTACTATAGCAAAGCACCAATCAGTTTTATTACTTTAAAATAAAAATATATGTAGTAACATGTATCACTTGACTTCAATAACAGAAAGTAATCTTGTTCAAACAGAAAAAGCAGAAAAATTTAAACTGTTATTTCTCAGAAACAATGTCAAAAATTGTGGATCACAGACTGAAGATAATTATATAAATTCAAAATAAGTAATTTTGATGATTTTGAGTAGAAATAAGAAATGTAATGATTTTATACAGTTTCTATTTCTCCTGTAGAATCTTACCAAGTATAAATTATACTGTAATTTGTATAATTTATGATCAGTCTAACAAGCCAAATTATCAATTATCTATTTTTCATCATACGTTCAACAATTTTTAAGAAGGTAATGAGAAAAGAGTGATGTTAAAAGTTAGGTAACTAAGGTAATTAAGATAATTAAGTAACATTTCTCCAAAAACAATAGTGGACAAGTGCCTTGATGACCTGCTTGAATCTATTTTGAGCAGCATTTATATTCTCAAAATTCTGATATATCATCTGCTTTGAAATTTTGGATCAAATTAAAATTATATAACACTGATTTAGTCTTGTGAATTGTGTACTTAAATAAATTTTTGTATTTTGTTGTTTATTTAATAATTGGATTTGTTTGCAAAATTGTAATATGTAACAACTGTATAACAACTGAAGAGGGACAATATTAGTCCAAAATGCATTTTGTTAAAGGTACTTAAAAAGAATAAAAAAAGAGAGTTGTAACATACAAAAGTTGTTGTGATAAGTTTGGGAAAAACAACACTATTGGGTTGCTGAAATAATTTGAAGTTTTTTTTTCTAATTTTATGTTTGAAATATTTGTAATAACTAATGCTGGCAACAAAAAATAGGGTTTCAAAACTGTTTTTGAACAAGCAATGAAATCAGTATGCATTCAGAGAACAGATTGTTTTATAAGCCAGTTCAAATTATCATTGTTTTTATTTCATCCTCTAATATTGAATGCAAAAATTATACAGAAACTTAATGTCAAGTGATTTTGTATTCATTTACGATACATACATGTAGTATTTTCCTATTACACATAATAGATAATGTAAAATAGAAAGTAATACAAATTTTTTATATCTATAGTATCCTAAATCATTGTTTAACTATTTGTAAAAATTTCCTTCCAGAGATGAAAAACTTGAATAACTTGTCTTACAATCCCATTCCTATTTATTAGAATTTATATAAGATGAAAAAAATTTATTTATACAATAAAATCTGTTTAAACCAGAATTGCACTATATCAAATTTTTTTCTGTTTGGCAGGGCTTTTGTTTTTTAACAAGTTTTTTTTTTTTTAATTTCAATTAAAGACTGGAATTAAAGCTAGTTGAAATTAAATTGGATGCAAGAATTCGGGAAGAATGAGAACCTTTGTTCTCGTTCTTCCTGAAGTTGAGAGTTGGTGGATCTTCCTGAAAAATTGTGTTAGGTATTTGAATATTTCTCGGATCCTATCTCAGTAAGCTCATACAACTAATAAGCCAATTGGAGTATCCAGAACAAGTCTTGTTCTGCCTCGGAAATTATAATCACGTTATGGGAATAGAGATTAAATTATTGTGATCTGAATTCTTGAGAAATTTCAATACTCCAATTAATTGTTATTTGATTCTCAGTTTTTAAAAAAATTACAATCTTCCCTGTGGGCACTAAGAGGGCCTTTTTAGCAAGCCCATTATGAATTTGGCCTGGTGAGATACAGAGCCTGAGATATCAGGATGGATAGAAAATTTCTGGGATTTTTGACTGTCTGAATTCTATATCTGATCCCCCACAGGGCTGTCAACTTAGTCACTTGGCCATTAGGCCATTGTTCTCTGTAATTATCAATACTAACAGTGTTAATCAACTTGTTCTCGGAAACTTATTCAATTCTGCTCCCAGTTAATTATAATAAAGACTAATGTAAAAAAAGACTGTCTATATCTCTTCTGGTCATGCTGATCTTCGTTTTTCTGAATAGTGTCATGCTCTGCAATTATACTTACTGTTATGCTTAGAGATGATTTTACTTATTTGTCTACAAGTGGAGTTAATTTTTTGCTTTATTCAGTTAAGTTACATTCTTTGCATCTTCCATTTTCGCATAAGACAGGTTCTGGCCTATAGTAAAATTTAACTGAAAATCACTCAATTCCGACATTTTTCTGTTTAGATAAATTTGTTTTATTTGGGTTTTACCATATTAAAAAAGAAGTATTTAAAAAACAATGTGCATTATTTTCTGAATTATAGGAAAAAAAATTAATCCATGATATGGATTACGTAATTTATCTAATTGGCGATAAATCATGTAATCAGTTTCTCGGCCTGTTTATTTAAGATAAATATTTTTTCTACATAATTTATTTTTTAACATATGATTGAAATTGAATTTCTGATTGTTTTTACATCTCTTTTCCCCATATTAGAGTTAGGTTAAATCTCAAGTTATTGATAAATTGCTGTTCACCAACTCTAAATCTTGAGTCAAACACTAATAACTATTAGTGTTGGTAAATAGCAATTTACCAATAAAATGCAATTTTTAACTATTCTAAATTATTTTATCTCTTCTTAAATATTTCTTAAAAATTATAAATGTATTTTCGATATTTCCCATAGCAAAGTGTGATACAATTAGTTCAATTTGTAAATTTAATTATTTAATCTAGGTCACTACAACCTGTTAGCTTTTTTACATTCTTATTAAAATTTCTATATAGAAAAATTCAAAACAGTCTGTTGGCATTCTCAATTTTCAAATTTTTCCAAATTTTTAATAGTGTTTCCAAAATAAAGCATTACATATGGATTCTGTATTTAAAAAATATATAATAAAATAAAATTAAGCCACTTATTTTTGAGATTAATTTGATAAGAAAAAGATTGGAAAATTTTCATACAGCAGATCATGCATTTAGCATCTTTCATTCCAAAAGAATTGATTCAAAATTCCTTCACAAACCCACTGTGAAAGTCTAAAAACTAAATTGCACGACAATATTTTATGCTACGTAAGTCATGTGATAAGTTTGGTAATTCTGGAACCTAGCAGAAGAGACAGTGTCTTCAGTCATAATTACTATCAACAAATTGAACATGTGTCTTCAAATCTGTGCCCCTGTCTATAATATTCTGTATGATAAGACTATTATTTAATCTGTTCAAGTTTAATGGGTTAATATAATTTCATATATAGAATTTTTGTGTTGCAATTTGAAAAAATTGTAGATTTATAAATTTCTCAGTCGTCTGTATTTCCTCAATCTTGAGAACAGTTAGACAGATGAAAGACAAGACCATATGTGGAAATCTTATGGGCAGGAAGCCCTGATTAACTAGATATGAACTTCTGATGCAAACTGGAAGTCGTTATTTCAATTAAAAAATTTTCCCCTGAAAGGTGTTAGATAGATGACCAGCACAACTCTATTGTTAAAGGAAAAGTATGATGTACCACTACTAATCTGAGATGGAGAGCATATATTTTAAATTAAATAAATTAAAAATATGATTAAAAATTGCAGCCTGGCATTGTGATGTCACAATAAATAATTGCTCATTAAATGTAATTATAAAACCATTAGAGAGTAGCAACAAATGGTTTGAGTGTAAAACATATATTTCCAGTGTAGATTGACTTACAAATTATCCATTTTTCATTGGTTAAGTAGGATCATTCAATTTACACATTGAATGGAATCATTTTACATCATATGATAGACTTTGCAGCAGGACTATGAAATTAAATTTGATAATAAATTTGATTGAAGGCAGAAATCCTTTTAATACTTGTAAAAACAACTTTTTGAACTTTTAAACATGAGAAAGGATGGTCAATTAATATGAAGTTAATTTCAAAAAATTAGTTTAAAAGTGAACAATAGATGGTACTGAGATCAGCATTACTGATTCTGTGCCATCTACATGTTTTTATAGTTGTATATATAATTTATATATATATATAAAATTAGGGTTATAATTTAGGGTTAGGGTTTAGTAATTAAGGTTATAATTTTATATATATAAAATTATATATACTGTATATAATTTTGCAACCTTCATATTTAAGAAAGGTCTGGCAATATGCATTTCAAGCAATTGTGTTTGTTTATCTTCAGCTTTCTTTTAACTTTTTAAAGTTTTTAAATTTTACAATATTCTCTGAGTAAATATGTAATGTTTTTATTTATCTACTTACTTTTGTGCTACATTTTGAAATTGTTTGTTTTTTATATCATTTTTAATGTTACTTTGAAAAACCAAAGTAAAAATAATCCATAATTTCAATGTTAATCTTCATTTTTTCTTTTAAACATGTCAACTATCAGGCCAGTCCATAAGTTCGTGTGCATTTTTATCTACAAAAAAAAGCAACAAAAAATTTTAATTAAATTTTATTTCAATCTATAATGTATTCACCATTATTTTGTACAATTTCTTGCCATCTTGATGGTAGCTTTTTAATCCCGTCTTTGTAAAATGATTTCGGTTTTGAATCAAAATATTCAGAAATAGCCTTTTTTACATTGTTCTCATCCTCAAAAGTTTTTCCTTTTAAAAAATTCTGCAAACTCCGAAAAAGATGATAATCACTGGGAGCAATATCTGGCAAATATGGTGGATGAGGTAAAATTTCCCAGTTGAAGCTTTTGAGTTGAGCAGTTGACGTTGTTGTCAGTTAGCTATTGACAGTTCATGTGGTATCCATTTTCCTAGCTTTGAAACTTTTCCGATTTGTTGTAGATGTCTATGAACAGTTCCATGGGATGAATTTAAACGTTCCGCAATTTCATCAACTGTTAAAGATGGTTCTGCTTCAACTAGTGCAGAGAGAGCATCATCATCAAAGTCAACAGGTCTTCCAGTACGAGCCTTATCCTCCACACTAAAATCATTATTTCTAAATCTTTCAAACCACTTCTGCGCAGTCCTTACACTAATTACAGTTTGATTATGAACAGTATTTAATTTTTTGGCTGCATTTGTAGCATTCTCATCACTTAAAAATAAAAAGTATAAAACACGTCTCTTATATTCATCTGTTACTTCCATTTTAACGAAACTAAACAACTGAAATGTTCCCAATTCTGAACAGTATTATATGAATGAGATCCAATTTAACACTTCAGTGTAAAAAGTATCACATTAGACTGGCATTTTTAATAGCAAAACAAGATTTTTCTCAAGATCATAAAATACCCACGAACTTATGGACTGACCTGATACATATAGTACATCAGTGAGTATTGAATAATTATAAGTCTCAGGTTATCTAATGAGAACATTGAACATGTTTGAAAACTACATCTATTTTTGTTAGTTGGTTTTTTACAACAAACATTTGCTTTCATTGTGGCATTGACAAATTTAGTCCTTTTTCCTTTTGATTGTCTGTTAATAAAATACTTCTGTTTTATTTAACTTTGCATAAATTTGTTCCATTGTATTTTAAATAAATATTCATAAAGGTTAAAAAATTTCATACAAATGATGAGGAAATTAATTCTTAGTAGAGCAGTCTGTAATAAAACAGTTTACAGTGGTATATTTTAAAAGATGATAATTATATTTTTAAAGCAATATTGAAAGTAAATGGAAAATATTTTTTAAGTACTTTCAAAATATTCACATGACATTAGGTGTGAATCTTTTGAAAAGTATATAATAAAGATAAACTAAATTACTGGAAATTGAAGCGATATCAATTTAAATAGTAACAACAGCATAGCTAATTTTAGTTAGTTGTATATGATATAGATTACATGTTCTTAATAATTAATTGTTTTATTAATTTACTATTTCCAAAATGGAAGTAACTGAATGTGATGTTAAATGTGTTCTGTTTTCAGTAGAAGATTGGTTTGTAGGTAGTGACATCACAGATTCATTTACGGAAATGAACTTTTATTGTCACTTGAAAAAAAATTATTATGTAAATTTGTCTATAAAATACAGTTGAATAGGTTTGTAGAATATTATATAAATAAAAAGAAAAAGTTATGAGAAAGATGAAATTTGACATCATCATGAATTCAAACATAAATGTGTCTACAAAGTCCTCGTACATATATGATGCCATAAACATACAAACAAAATTTCCCTTTTATTTATATTAATAATTCCTTACTTAACTTTTTTATATTGTTTTTATTTTGAGGAATAATAAATTTTATTGTTGTTTATTAATTCTAGAATTGCTCTGACAAAATTGGATATTTTAGACACCTTTGAAGAAATTCAGATTTCTATTGCTTACAAATTAAATGGAAAAAGAATGCTTTTTCCTCCAGGTAAGCAAAGATCATCTGTTAATTTTTTTTACTAATTAAATGTTTGGATAATTTCTAGTAATAAATATTGTTGCCATCTATTGACAGTTAAATTTTACAAATAAGAATTAGGAATTTTATAATTATTTTCTTACTTTAATTTAGTGCTGCTATCTATTAGTATTCATAAAATCGAGTTGTCTAATTTATTACTTATCTCAAGTATAGATTTGATTTTTGATAAATTAACTTTTAAAATGTTTAAATTTATAAATCATTTAATTTTCATTAGAAATGGTGAAACATTGATTGATTTAACAGTAATTAATTCATTCTAAATTTAAAAGTAGAAAGTGTTTAGACTTTATATATTTTTTTAATTCATTCTAAATAAATCATTTAATTAGTAAATTATATTTGTATTCGTTCAATATTTTTCAAAATTATAGTATCAGGTATAGCAATTTTATTGTAAATAACCAAAAGATTTAATGAAATTGAACTTTAAATTTATAAAATTAAATTTGATGTAAAAAATAAGATGAAAATCCAATTTTAATAAGTTGTCTTTTTGTTTAGCATCTGCTGAAGAATTGGGCAGAGTGGATGTTGAATATCTGACACTTCCAGGTTGGAAAGAATGTACTGAAAATGTTAGAAAATTTACTGATCTTCCAGAAAATGCACAACAATATGTTAGAAAAATAGAAGAATTATTAGAAGTTCCTGGTAAGAATTATTATTATTTTTTTAAAATAAATATAACAGAACATATTAAACATGATCCAATATTGAATATGTTCATTAATTAATTCAATTAGCACATGCATGTGTATAGAACTTTCAATGCCATTATGAATATGAATTTAATGTCTTAATATATTTGCAATTTTTCAGCTATATATTGATATGATTGAGAGATTACAAATATAAATTTTGTAATATTCTACTGGTAGTTCTGTATAAAAGCAGCATGTCATGTAGTCACCTAAAATCAATGTTTAAGATTTGAGGCTGAACATCAATTTGGCACTATTTTTATGGAAAATTGTTTAAAATACAGAAAAATAAATTCAAATAATACCAAAATTGTTACTGTAAGTCAGGTATCTCCCAAACTTTTTGAGAGTAGGATAATCTGGCAGTTTCTAAAATGTTATGATGGTACAAGAAAATATAATTTATTAAATTATTACATAATCAAACATTTACCAGAAAGACAAAAAATATATATATAGGCCTAAAAAACAAAGGAACACAAATCTCAGTCAAACATAGATTAATGTAGATAGTAGGTCTGTTCACTGAGAGTTGATTTATTTTAAATAAACATTATTTATTTGCAGAAATACTTGTTCATAAGGATATTTTGGGAATTTTGTTTGATTTGATGTGTTTGATGATGATGACAAAAGAATGTACTTCCAAAATAGAGAGTAATTTTTAGAAAAACTTTATTACTAGAATTTGAATTTCCAAAATTCATTGGAGTTTCATTTTAACATGATTTGAATTAGTGGCTTATCCAAGGGTGGTACTATAGCAAAGCACCAATCAGTTTTATTACTTTAAAATAAAAATATATGTAGTAACATGTATCACTTGACTTCAATAACAGAAAGTAATCTTGTTCAAACAGAAAAAGCAGAAAAATTTAAACTGTTATTTCTCAGAAACAATGTCAAAAATTGTGGATCACAGACTGAAGATAATTATATAAATTCAAAATAAGTAATTTTGATGATTTTGAGTAGAAATAAGAAATGTAATGATTTTATACAGTTTCTATTTCTCCTGTAGAATCTTACCAAGTATAAATTATACTGTAATTTGTATAATTTATGATCAGTCTAACAAGCCAAATTATCAATTATCTATTTTTCATCATACGTTCAACAATTTTTAAGAAGGTAATGAGAAAAGAGTGATGTTAAAAGTTAGGTAACTAAGGTAATTAAGATAATTAAGTAACATTTCTCCAAAAACAATAGTGGACAAGTGCCTTGATGACCTGCTTGAATCTATTTTGAGCAGCATTTATATTCTCAAAATTCTGATATATCATCTGCTTTGAAATTTTGGATCAAATTAAAATTATATAACACTGATTTAGTCTTGTGAATTGTGTACTTAAATAAATTTTTGTATTTTGTTGTTTATTTAATAATTGGATTTGTTTGCAAAATTGTAATATGTAACAACTGTATAACAACTGAAGAGGGACAATATTAGTCCAAAATGCATTTTGTTAAAGGTACTTAAAAAGAATAAAAAAAGAGAGTTGTAACATACAAAAGTTGTTGTGATAAGTTTGAGAAAAACAACACTATTGGGTTGCTGAAATAATTTGAAGTTTTTTTTTCTAATTTTATGTTTGAAATATTTGTAATAACTAATGATGGCAACAAAAAATAGGGTTTCAAAACTGTTTTTGAACAAGCAATGAAATCAGTATGCATTCAGAGAACAGATTGTTTTATAAGCCAGTTCAAATTATCATTGTTTTTATTTCATCCTCTAATATTGAATGCAAAAATTATACAGAAACTTAATGTCAAGTGATTTTGTATTCATTTACGATACATACATGTAGTATTTTCCTATTACACATAATAGATAATGTAAAATAGAAAGTAATACAAATTTTTTATATCTATAGTATCCTAAATCATTGTTTAACTATTTGTAAAAATTTCCTTCCAGAGATGAAAAACTTGAATAACTTGTCTTACAATCCCATTCCTATTTATTAGAATTTATATAAGATGAAAAAAATTTATTTATACAATAAAATCTGTTTAAACCAGAATTGCACTATATCAAATTTTTTTCTGTTTGGCAGGGCTTTTGTTTTTTAACAAGTTTTTTTTTTTTTAATTTCAATTAAAGACTGGAATTAAAGCTAGTTGAAATTAAATTGGATGCAAGAATTCGGGAAGAATGAGAACCTTTGTTCTCGTTCTTCCCGAAGTTGAGAGTTGGTGGATCTTCCTGAAAAATTGTGTTAGGTATTTGAATATTTCTCGGATCCTATCTCAGTAAGCTCATACAACTAATAAGCCAATTGGAGTATCCAGAACAAGTCTTGTTCTGCCTCGGAAATTATAATCACGTTATGGGAATAGAGATTAAATTATTGTGATCTGAATTCTTGAGAAATTTCAATACTCCAATTAATTGTTATTTGATTCTCAGTTTTTAAAAAAATTACAATCTTCCCTGTGGGCACTAAGAGGGCCTTTTTAGCAAGCCCATTATGAATTTGGCCTGGTGAGATACAGAGCCTGAGATATCAGGATGGATAGAAAATTTCTGGGATTTTTGACCTGTCTGGATTCTGTATCTGATCCCCCACAGGGCTGTCAACTTAGTCACTTGGCCATTAGGCCATTGTTCTCTGTAATTATCAATACTAACAGTGTTAATCAACTTGTTCTCAGAAACTTATTCAATTCTGCTCCCAGTTAATTATAATAAAGACTAATGTAAAAAAAGACTGTCTATATCTCTTCTGGTCATGCTGATCTTCGTTTTTCTGAATAGTGTCATGCTCTGCAATTATACTTACTGTTATGCTTAGAGATGATTTTACTTATTTGTCTACAAGTGGAGTTAATTTTTTGCTTTATTCAGTTAAGTTACATTCTTTGCATCTTCCATTTTCGCATAAGACAGGTTCTGGCCTATAGTAAAATTTAACTGAAAATCACTCAATTCCGACATTTTTCTGTTTAGATAAATTTGTTTTATTTGGGTTTTACCATATTAAAAAAGAAGTATTTAAAAAACAATGTGCATTATTTTCTGAATTATAGGAAAAAAAATTAATCCATGATATGGATTACGTAATTTATCTAATTGGCGATAAATCATGTAATCAGTTTCTCGGCCTGTTTATTTAAGATAAATATTTTTTCTACATAATTTATTTTTTAACATATGATTGAAATTGAATTTCTGATTGTTTTTACATCTCTTTTCCCCATATTAGAGTTAGGTTAAATCTCAAGTTATTGATAAATTGCTGTTCACCAACTCTAAATCTTGAGTCAAACACTATTAGTGTTGGTAAATAGCAATTTACCAATAAAATGCAATTTTTAACTATTCTAAATTATTTTATCTCTTCTTAAATATTTCTTAAAAATTATAAATGTATTTTCGATATTTCCCATAGCAAAGTGTGATACAATTAGTTCAATTTGTAAATTTAATTATTTAATCTAGGTCACTACAACCTGTTAGCTTTTTTACATTCTTATTAAAATTTCTATATATATATATATATTTAGCCTTAGAACAAATAGGGTTGGCGTCAGAAAGGACATCTGGCCATAAAACCTATGCCAAAATTACATGGAAGTAAGCTATAACTGTGTTAGGACATCCCCCTGAAGCAATGCATAGTCATGTCGCCCAAAAACTATGTCAAATGAGCTGGGGCTACCAAACTAAGAAAGGGTTCAGATAAAGAAGTTAGTCCGGATAAGTTGGAAGTTAGAGAAGAGGGAGAAGACAAATATAAGAATATCCAACGTTTAAAGTAAGAATACTTTAAATGTTGGAACATTGAATGGGAAGAGTTGAGAGTTGGTGGATCTTATGCAAAGAAGGAGAGTGAACATTTTGTGCCTGCAACAGACAAGATGGAAAGGAAATAAAGCTAAAGAACTTGGTGAAGGGTACAAGCTGTTTGTGAGTGGAGTGAATAAGGGAGGAAGGCATGGAGTTTATATCATAATTGATAAAGTTCTAAAAGACAGTGTCTGTGAGGTTAAACGAAGGTTTGATAGAATTACAAGCGTTAAGTTGGACATTGGTGGAATTTTCATTACACTTGTGTGTGTGTGCGTGTGCGTGTGCGTGTGCGTGTGCGTGCGTGCGTGCGCGCTTCTCAGCCAAGTAGTGGAGAAGAAGAAAAGACAGACTTTTGAACAGATTTGACCAAGTTATGATGTGTGTTCCTATGAACAAGAAATTAATCTGTGAGGGTGATTTAAATGGTCATGTTGGGAAGAGGAAGAATGCAGAAAGAAGAGTTCTTGGGAGGTGGAATGTGGGAAAAAGGAATGGAGAGGGAGAAAGACTAGTTGATTATGCTGTGGCTTTTAACCTTGCGCTAAGTTAACACCTACTTTGAGAAGAAAATGAACCAACTGGTTACATACATGAATGGAGGTAGATCTAGCCGGATTCTTGTGCTGCAGGAGACATCTGAGAGAAGTGAGAAACAGCAAGGTGTTAAATGGAGAAAGTGTTGCTGCACAACATAAAGTTTGCCTGGTGGATTGTGACTTTCTTATGGGCCATTGTAAGAATTGTGTTAGCCAGATTGAACAAAGGATCAAATGGTGGAGATTGAAAGAGGAGGAATTAAGGAAAGAGTTTAAGGTAAAAGTGTTAAAAGAAATCCAGTTTCTGGATGATGTGCAAAAATGGCGGTTGCTGAATGATGATTGAATCTTGAAAGTTGGAGAAGAGGTTTGGGAAAAACTTCAGGGAAGAGATCGCCAGAAGGAAAGGAACTTTGGTGGTGGAATGCTGAGGTACAATCTACATTAAACAAAAGAAAGCAAAAGCAAAGAAAAAGGTGGGATTCGATGGGAAGGCCTGAAGATAAAGAAATTTACCATTTGGCAAATAAAATGACTAAAAAGGCAGTGGCTATTGCGAAAGCAAAGGCTTTTGAAGAGGCTTATAAAGTTTTCGAAAGGAAAGGTGGTGAAAGGCAGTTGATGAGAATTGCCAAAGAAAGAGATAATGCATTAAAAGATTTTATCTCTATTAAACTATTAAAGATGATAAAGGAGTGGTATTACAAGATTATGAAAGGGCCAAGGAAAGATGGAAAGAATATTTTAGGAATTTATTGAATGAAGAAAACCCCAGAACATTATACAAGAATGGAGAGACAAATGAAGGAGTGGTGCAAGATATTAGCAGAGAAGAAGTGAGTGGATAGTGTGCTTAGGAAAATGAAGATGGGGAAAGCAGTAGGCACTGATCAGATTCCAGTTGAGACTTGGAGAGGTTTGGGTAAGGAGAGAATTGATATCCTCTGGGACCTTATGAAGAAACTCTGGCAGCAGGAGAAGATCCCAGATGAATGGAGGAAGAGCATTCTGGTGTCAATCTTTAAAGGTAAAGGAGATATACAGAATTGCAGAAATTACAGAGGTATAAAGATATTGTTCCATACTATGAAGATTTGGGAGAAAATTGTAGAAAGAAGGATTAGGCAGGAATCTGAGATTGGAGAGGAACAGTTTGGCTTTTTGCTGGGAAGGAGTACGACTGATGCTATCTTTGCTCTAAAACAGCTGATGGAAAAGCACAGAGAAATGCAGGAAGATTTACACATGGTGTACATAGATCTACAAAAGGCATATGATAGGGTACCAAGGCAAGAGGTATGGAGATGTTTGAGGGAAAAGAATGTTCCAGAGAAATATGTTAGGCTAATTATATCTCTAACTGCATTACTATTTAAAAAACTCCACCAATATAATAGACTGCATTTTAAAGGTATGGTGGAGTTTTTATGTTATGCCCAAGTTAAGAGCAGTGTGGGCACTACAGAAGGGTTCTTTGTTAATGTTGGTTTACATCAGGGATCGGCCCTTAGTCCTTATTTGTTTGACTTGATAATGGACGTGATGTTGTGTGATGTGAAGTGTGAGGCTCCATGGAATATGCTGTCTGCAGATGATATTGTGCTGTGTGAACTTTTCCAAACCAAGGCTGAGAAGAAACTGAAAGATTGGAGGAAAGTTTTGGAAGAAAGGGGCATGAAGATTAGCAGAACTAAAACAGCTTATATGACTCTGAATGGTAGAGACGAGTGTAATATTTAAATCCAAAATGTGCTGCTCCCTTTGGTTCCGAGTTTTAAATATCTTGGGACATTTGTCGAGATAGGAGGAGGATTGAACTCTGAGGTGCAGCATAGAATTCAATGTGGATGGATGAACTGGAAGAAGCTGAGCAGTGTGTTATGTGATAAGAAAGTTAGCTGCAATCTGAAAGGAAAATTGTATAAATCAGTTGTTAGACCTGCAATATTATATGAAGCAGAGACATGGACAATAACAAGAGCCCAAGAAAGAAAGATGGAGGTGGTGGAAATGAGAATGTTGAGATTGATGTGTGGAGTGTCAAGGAAGGATAGGATAAGGAATGATTTTATTAGAGGTTCTTTAAGATGGGCCCCTTGAGCAAAAAGATGTAAGAATGCAGAACATAGAGTGAAGAAGCAACAATTATGTTGAAAGAAGATCGGAAAACTGGTAATAAAAGGAAAGAGGAAAAGAGGAAGACTAAAGATGCATTGGAAAGAAAAGGTGGAAGAAGATTTGAACCAGAGGTTGACTTCAGAGAGAATAAGCCCTTGATAGGGAGAAATGGAAGAAATGTATTAGAAAAGGAAACACTGACCCTATATAATGGGAAAAGGCAAGGATGAAGAAAAGATTAAAATTTAAAATAAAATTTGATCTGAACCTCTACTTTTCATGTTTTGTTTCTATTCAACTTCATATCTAGTTAAAGTTTAAAATTTTAAACGTGGCTTCTGATACTGATGCCATATAAACTTTATTTCATTGATTAAATGGTAAAAAGATTCATACATTTGCTCTCCTTGTTTTTAGCATTAAATACCAATTCTCTAAAAGTAGTAGCCTATAATTCCTAGCCTATAAAGCTATAATTCCAGGATCCTGGGGATAAAGACATTTTATCCCATAAACCCGGGATTGACAAAATGACTCAAAACGATAATCCATGATGTTTAGTTAGCACATAAGATGTATTTCAGCAAAATCACAAAGGTTTTGACATAAGCTCACCCATTCAGTCCAAGAATTTCATAATTCTATGATAAGATTAGTGGTGAATATGAAAATGAAAGTAATTCTTAAGCTAGAGTTAAAAGTTTCAAATATTTATATGATTCTTGATTTGAAACGATGTTGGAGAACAAGGCTGTAAGAAATTAGATGTAATGAAATAGAGAAATTTGAAAGACTTGGTACCGTTTATATTTCTCGAAAGTAAATCCCTTACTGAAATGTTTCATTTACATCCGATTCAGATTTTTGTGACTCTTTTGTAGCTGGATACTTCTTTTTAAAAGTATATCTATTTTATTGAGAATTTTTTTTATTTATGACATTTAATTGTAATACTGTTTTTAATTATTTTCTCTGAATTATATAAAAAAAAATCGAATCCTTCTTCTGTAACTGAGTTTGAGTTTTCTGATGAAAATATTTCTAATATTAATTTAGCAAGCCAAGTAATTTTGCATTAATTTCTTGTTCTGTCCTTTTACAAACACACCAAAACCAATGTTTATATTTGGTTTGTGCTTGTAAAAAGAAGTTTGGAATTTCAGTTTGTAAACAATCTCTTTTTAAATGTTTTCAAATACTACTGTTTCTCGTTCTTTGATTTATATATATATATATATATATTTATTTGTGATTTTTTTCCTCCCCTTCAGAACATCACAAATACGAAATGTTTAATTTCTGTAATATATCGTAAAAATTCTGTAAAATATTTCTTCTATAAAAAGTCATTTACTAGTATTTATTGCATCGGAAAATACTATTAGAATATTTTCCAATGGACAAGTGCGCTACACCTAGATGACACGAAGCTAAAGTGATTGTTTCTGACAAAGAACTTGCCAGTAAGAACCGCCGAAAAATTGATCATAGTTACCTCGAAAATCTTGTGAATGTACGAACGAGGAACAGTGACCTGACTGGGTCTGGTTTCTCTCGTCTAGGATAAACACATCATAAAACTTTGATTAAAAATCTCGAGTTACATTTAAAAATTAATAGAGATTTTTAAGATGTCTTATTTACTTTTTACTTTTAATTTTTATTTACACTCGCTAAAATCAAAATGAAAAGGATTGCGTGGATATTGAAAGTTCAAAGATAATTGCTGTATAGATTATACTGGTNTTTTAAGTTGTTTTTAACGTATTTTTCGTCCTAAACTACACACCCATTTATCCAAAAGAATTTTTTTTTAGTAGCGAATATTATATTGATCAGTCGATGTGTTATGTCCTTTCGGAATATTTTATATGCTTATATTTTTTAATTTTAGCGGCATTGAAATACGCTGTTTTTTTATTTTTGGTAAATTTTTAAAAATTAAAAATAATTTATTTTTTTTCCAGTTTGATTATATTAAAATCATTAATAAGATATGAAATTAATTTAAAAAATATGTATTCGTGATATAGAATAAAGTCCCGTTTTTATCTGTCTGCAGATAACATAATTGACCGGTTTTGCTCTTAATAATTACTACTTCCGCAACATTTTCTCCGTCTAAAGCTGCCCCTTAAATGATATTAAGTTAGTTATTTTAAATGATTATTCTACGTTAATGAATGATTTATATCGTTATATATATAAAAATGTTTTTTCCTTTCAATTCTTATAATAAAAGTAAGGGTTAAAATTGGGTTGTTTTCTTATTGTGGTCGTCTTTGTGTATCATCCCACGCCAAGACGGGTTATGTGATGGAAATTCTGCATTGAACTCTTGTGAGGTCGAGTGACGTGTCGGAAATAATTCCCAGGAAGTGAATGATTTGCTATTCTTTGACTCATCATCTGAGTGATATCGCCACGATTTTCGAGGTAGGAAGTACGTGGAAGCGATGTAAGCGTTTAAAATGGATGCCGAAGATGATGATCTCAAAAAATCAAGTTACTCACTCAAGAACGATTTCTAGTAGATGAATTGAAGTGTACCGAACAAATATAAACTAGATATATTTATTATGATAACATATCTTGTGTTAATATAATTTTCCAACATTTATATCAAATAATATTTGAAAACAGTCATGCGATTTTTATCGTTTAGTGTAATATATATATATATATACATACTGTATATGGAAGTTACATATTAGCATGTACTGTACTGTATGTAACCTTGATTGACGTTAATGCTTCCTCGGTCTAATTTGATATGGTCGGTCTAGTGTTTTCTTAAATTTAGTTGTAACTTCAATATTGGAATTAACTATCAAGGTCTTGCGTTTATATGAAATGCGTTTTCATGATGTACAGTACATGATAATTATTCCTACTGTGTTTTAAAGCCCATATTTGCCAACGTTCTAATAATAGCTAATAATAAAATTGAAGTTTGTTAATAGTGCATCGAAATTTTTACAGTTAATTGAAGGTTTGTAAATGGGTTTATTATGAGTAAAACTCCGTATGACCTGGTTAACGGAAACTTTTAAGAAATATTGATTCACAGCCTGTTCAGTTATCTACCCACGTTGACCTGGTTTCAGTTTGAGAAATTTCGTTTTATTATATTATATTTTTCAGTAACTTTTATTGTCATATTTATATTAGAGAGACGCTTATATAATTTAAGATAAGATCCTTCATCGATTTAACTGTTGCTGCGTGATAAGTAAAATTTAATCCTGGAAACTTTAATTATATAATTTCGAATCATGACATTTACGAAATTTTAGCAATTTAATTTCAGAATTTGAATAAACCGAAAATATTATTATAAATTTATGGAGATAATTTTTTCTGTTCGTGTTAACTTTTTTTTGCTTCGTTCATTAAAGTATGAAATTATATCGTAAAGATCGAAGTTTGTCCAACCGCATCCATTATCTCATTGCGATGACAAACTGTTGCCAGACGAGCAGGTTTGATGGTGAATCTGTTATGCTTTGTTGATCATTTGAAAGAGGCGATTTGTCTTATCTGAGATATAATGATGTAGATCAGCTTTATTAATCTAATTTTTCTTGCTCAGTTTTAAGCAGGTGGAGCTTCATCGTGTTGAGTCAGTCATGTGACTAATAAGACCATATTTCCTCATTTGTACACGAGGAAGTTAATATTTTAATAATTTCTTTTTCTAGTACGCTGGATCGGAGTTGGAAAAGATAGAAATTCTCTGATAGAAGTATTTTGACCAATTTACCGTGTTTTGAAGTATTGTACTTAAAAATTGTTACTCAGAATTAATATTGTGTTAATCATTATTTTCATTATCATATTTTATTGAGGATGTTTCATTTTATTAAATCGTGGGATTGATGAAAATGATTCTATTTTATCTTTATCGCACATTTCAACTTATAGTCAGGTTTTTCATTTAAATTGTCCGTTATTGACATAGGACAAATTCGATTAATTTATCATTTATAATATAATAAAAATTCATTTTTAGGACCAAATAAAAATATTGAACTTGCCACGAATAAGTAAAAATATACATGTTATCGTTTTTTTTTTTTTTGTGTTAGTTGTAAAGTTCGAATCGCTCAGTTTTATGATAAAATCCTGTGTATGTAAATTTAGATTACGGTTCAGAAAAAACAATGTAGATGTACACAATCTCTATTAAAACGAACATAATTTTAAAAGTATTTTGAAGCTTATAAAAGTTTGTAGAAGAAAAAAGGAGAAATGTCTCCTTAAACGTATGTATAAAGTTTTGGAATGTTTAGATCATTTATAGTTTTAAATCAATAAAACGAGAAATAAGTTTCGAGAAATTTGAGCCGATCTTTAATTATACTGTATTAAAAAACTTCGTCACAAACTTTTTTGTAACAAAATATTTTACATTCTGTTAATTTTAAAATGTGCCTTAAGCAAAATTTTATAATAATAATAAAAAGAAAAGTACCGAAAATGTTTCTTGCCTTTTGTAACAACAACTAAATTACATGATGGTTCTAATGTACCGTACTCCCGATATTGTGACTGTGATTGATATAAGTATTGTAACCACTCCAAAATAATTAAACAATTTGCATTTACGGATCAGTTTGTTGATTCTTTGCTTTTATATGTATGAGTATGTACTGTACACACACGCAGACACACGCACATACGCGCACACAAATTTCTTGTTATAAATATTGAATTCTTGACATAAATTCAATCCAAATTATAAAGTATAATACGTATTTTGGAAATTATATTCACTGTCACGCTTTAGATTAACTGTTCGATCGTTATCTTGTTAATCAGTAATGCCAATTCATGTTAAATTATTAAAGCCAAAATTACAGATGTGATGAATAAAATGAGAAATTCTCTTCGGCATCCAATAAATTTCTGTCTAACGTATTATTAGATACATCATCTGAAATGAGAGCAGTCTGCACAGAATCGTCTTTAAATTCGCAAAACACATTCAAATCGATTTTCCTAAAGGACTTAAAACGGTTTTTTAAAATTTTGATTGGCCCCGAAGCCAATAGAATCGCTACTACAATCAGCAATCCAGGCAAAAGAGAATAAACTGCAATCATCTCAACAGAACTGTTTGATTCGTATTGATATGACGGATGTAATTTATACTCGAACTGATAATCTATATGAGTGGATTGTAAATCGACTCTGTTTGCATGAGTTTCGTTGTAAAAGTCGTCCTCTTTTAAATAATCTATTCTTTTCCCTTTCAACTCTTTCGGGCTAGAACACACTACTTTTTCTCGGTTCTGAAAGAGGACTTTTGGCGAATTCATCCATACAGTTAACCATAAGATAGATTTACTACAATGCCATTTGTTAGAACTTAAATTTATATGTCTGAGATGACTTAAATACGAGGACATATTTTTAGGCAGTTTAATTAGATTATTATGAGAAATATCCATGAATATAATCCCGTTCAAATACTTGAATAAAATTTCAGGATTGAGTAAACTCTTGGTAAAAGTTGGATTGTGGCTTATAAAAATCGATTTCAGGCCTCTTAAAGGCAACAAAACTTCCTCTTCGTATTGAATTTCCTCCGGGTTATGTGCAATTTCCAAACGGCTCAATTTTTCTAATCCATTAAAACATCCAATTTCTAGTTTTTTGATTCGATTGTTCGATAATTCCAAAGAAAATAAAGATGTTAAATTTAAGAAAACGTTCATCTTTAACACTTCGATTTTGTTATTTTGTAAATTTAGATGACGAAGTCTGAATAATCCGCAAAAAGAACAAACAGATATATCTTTTATCTGGTTATTGTTCAAAGAAAGTATGATCAGGCTGGATCCTTTTAGAGTATTATCTTGTAAAACGGAAATTTGATTATAAGATAAGAATAAATATCTCAGAAAAAACGGCAGACCCGACGGAATATCTTTCAATTGATTATAACTGAGAATTAAATCGAGCAATGAAGGAAACAATCTTTTGAACAAATTTGATTCGATTTGTTGAATCTGATTATGACCAAAATTCAAAACTTGTATAGAGGAATAGTAAGCCGATAACTTCTCGATATCCTTCCGAGTAATTTCTGTAATATTATTATAAGAGAGGATCAACTGATAAATAGATGCAAAAGTATTCCTCGGTAAAGTAGGAATCGTATCGATTCCAATCTGAGATAAATTTAATTTGACCACGTTTTGTGGCAGACTTAAGAACGTGACATTACTCAAAGGATTACTGCTCAAGACTAATAGAGTAACAGAGGTCATACGATCGAACGAACCCGCATCGATCCTAGAAATTTGATTATAATCCAGACTGATATAACTTACTTGATCGATTCCAATGAACGTAGTATTAGTGATCTGAGAAATCTTGTTCCAAGATAAATCTAAAACTTTCAAAGTTGACAAATTTAAAAATGCTCCATCAATCGATTCCAGTTGATTATTACGTAGACTCAGATCCCACAATTTATCGAGTCCTTCGAAAATATTCTCTTTTAATTCCTTTAAATCATTTTCAGATATTCTCAATACTTCCAGATTCTTCAGAACGGAGAAAATTCCCGATTCTATTCTTTCAATTCCTACTTTTCGTAGAGTCAACCATCTGGTTTCGTTGGATTCCTTGATGTGTTGAGCAGTTAAAGTCTTGTTTGGTAGCGAGTAATCACGAAAAATAATCTCTTCTGTATCCCAAGCGAAATTATCTGGGAGATTGGTCTTCCCATTTCCTCTGCACCAAATTTGTATACGGTTACATTTACAGGTGTTGGGACAATGCTCCGTTGCGTCTACAATTGCACTTAACAAGTGATAAATATAAAATAAAAACCAAATCGCGCTCATTTTTTGGTATTAACTAAAGTAAAAATCCAGTAAGACTGCGTTGGTCTGTATCTTATAATAGCATTATTAGCAGGAAAAACTAATTTGTTCTTATTTTCCAGATGTTATTATATAATTTATAATCTAAATTTGTTTAGCGGAGAATTGCCACTGATTTGATATTTCCTCTACAGAGATGTGGGTAAGTAAATGTTTTGAAATTTAACTAGCTAACAAATTCAAGAATTTTTTAAATGTTATTTCGTATTAACTCACTCTCTTCTATACGTATCTGTTGTCGATATAACTTACTTAGCTATGCAGTAACTGAAGTGTATAGATGAATTTTAAACGATTCTTGATGATTACACGACATATGGGTAACTTACATACTTGTAAAAGATGTTAAGTTTAACTAGATCATCTGCTCTACATTTAAATTAAAAAGGAAACCGAATATTTTTGGATTTAAAATAGAAAGGAAATTGCATAATAAAATGTTAGTTTAATACAATTTAGATCTTTATTCTCGGAATATGTTTTCTGAACAAAATATAAACTGTTATGAATGTCAAAACTTAAGTTTAATACGCGAACATAGAGCTTTAATTGATACTTTTTTCCTTTTTTTTACGGGACAAATAGTCATATTAATTAAACGAATTTATCAACAATTTTTTTGTTTCTATTTTTAATTTTCATAATCAGGTGTTAAGTCAGTAAACTTTCTAATCGTACCAATGAAGCAGGTGAGATCAGTTTATTACTGAAAATTCCAAAATCGTTACATGGGCGAACTAATAAATTCAAAGAAAACTGTCACATACGAGTATAAAAAATTATATCATGAAAAATAATATACATTATATTAAAAATCATTTAAAAAACACGTTTTATTAACTTTGTAACAGACCAATGAAAGGCTTATCCAAAAGGCGTCATATTTAAGTTTGTTTATAGTGTCAAATGCTCTCTCCACGGCCCTGACATAATTTGTATTTATGAATCAATGTAATGTTTTGGTAACACAAAATGCATAGAAACAGATTTATAAATTCAGTTTAAAAAATCGCTTTTTGCATAATTGCATACTTATTACCGGTATTTCTTTTGTAATATTGTCTTTTGTTGTTATAGCTTTCGTGTTAATTTTGTCTAAAAATTAAAATAAATACAAGTAAATGCATTCGAACTCGGTTCTCTCCGTTTTATAATTATTTTAAGTTGTAATATAAGCTGGCAATTTAAAAACAAAAAAAATTGAACCACTTTTCAGTCAGATGCAGGAGTAATGATGATAAATAACTGATGAACAGCAATTATTATTCAATTGTTTATTGGTATCGCATTCTCTTTTCTCTGATTTTCTGTCCTTTAGGCCTAATAGTTTGCTGTATTTGAGAATAAGGCTAAAGCTACGTATTGAACACATTATGTTGTATGTGATCAAAAGATCTATTTCTATTGTTTATAGAAAATTTATATAAAGTAATTAGAACAGGTTATGAATAAATTAACAAAATAAAATGGTTTGAATGATGTACTCCTATCTCGAACAATTGCACTTAAAAATCAGATTTTTGCCGGGTGCTGAAGCCAAAACCGGAGCCATTGATCAGCACCCCTGCTCCAAATCCCGGTTGCGAGTAATTGGAATGAAAAAAGTAAAAAGAAAAATTGGTCCATAGATACATAAGATTGAGAAGCATTGGTCTCGAGTATGTGTAAAATGTTTTTAAAGCATTAATTTTAACTTTATATCAATTTGACAAAATAGTATTTACATAGAATTAGATACTTTTTTTTTACAACTTTTAAAATATTTTATCTAAATCAATACAAAAGCTTTTGACTATAATTCAATTTTTAAAAATTCCACCAACGAGTTGCTTAACTTTCCCAGCAACATTTAAAACTGCATATGGCCAAAAATCATAATTTTGAGGGTAGGGATGGGTTTTTATAAAAAAAACTTTTAAATGCGAATAACGAGTAAAATCGTCTAAGTCCGATCCCCTTGAGATATGACACGATTCCCCTTTATCTCTCCATCCCTCGATCTTTAAACCATCAAAATTTAAAAGCATCAAATCCTCCTAATACAGAAACCTCCCTGTAAAATTTAGAAATTTTCGACAAAATGTATAGGAGTTATTAAGCTTCAGTGAGGGTGAACAAAATCGTGTGCCCCCATACACTAACATCCATACATATAGAAAAAAAAACCCGAATTTTTTCGCATTTCTCGATGTTTCGAGATCCCCGGGAGTTCAAAAATGTAAAACTCTTGCGGGGTCATTTTTTGACTGATTGCCATACCATCTCTCTGTATATAACAGAGATAGTAAAGTAATAATTTCATCTAGAAGATACACAGGTGGTCATCGTTTAATGCGGCTAGCTATAACCAGTTTACGTAAAGAAGGAATCATAAATTCATAGAAAATCATAAGAAAAATGTTTAATTAGGTCGTAAATAAAACAAAAGCAGATGAAAAACGTGAAAGAAATCTTTATTATCCATATTTATGCATATGTAAAATATTTTTGGGCTGCAATTTGAAAAAAAAATTGTAGACCTATAAATTCCCACTGTCGTCAATTGTCTGATAAATCAAGCTCTACGTGGGAGTAATATAAAAGTACAGGGTTAAATTATACAAATTCCACATTTAAAATTAAGTAATATTATGCTTGTGTTGTTTATAATTTTGAAACAACTGCTTTTCAACAAATTTTCGTTATATTGCATCACGAAAATCAAACGAAATGTAATATATTACAAATAAGAAATATAATCTTCCTTTTTAGAAAATATTACAATTTTTAATTTTTATTTTGGTTTTCTTTACTTTTATTGCCACATTCTCCATTTGTATTAACTTCTTCCTCTTCGTCAATATTTTCATCGGAATCGAGTATAAAATCGTCGGAAAAATCTGTTATGTTAGATTCGGAATCTACGGATGCATTGTGTTTAGTACAATATTCTTCTATTGAGGATGGAATCACGACTTTATCTATTTCAGCATCTGTTGTACTGTCTAAGCTTGTTTTTAATGATTTCTTCGTATTCTTTCTCCGATCCTTATTCTTATTATTCTTTCCATTTTCGATACATGACAAGAAGCACTTACATTAGCTGATGAACTAATATTTGGTTGGTTCGAAAGTGAAATAACACTCAGTAAGATTGTTCTCACATTTTGGGTTGGATTCCATCGTTCGCAGGAGTTCTCCGCTTTGAAGATCATCCCCTGGAGGATGAAGAATCGATATGTAGATGTTTCCATTAGGATATACATTTGGACGCAAAAATTTTCTAATAAAACGAATAGTTGGAGGAGCGAAAGGATAATTGGTATTTTAAAATATCCCCTTTCATATGTAGTGTTAGATAGTCCGAAAATGGTCCCTTCCCATTCAGATTGAACACTTTTGTAGACTAACTTCACTAGAAAATCTTCGACGTGTTCTTTTTGTAATCTTTTAAATTCCAGCTTCAGTGCATTTAACGCACTCTGGGTCATTTGGGATGCCATTAATGACCTCCGTTTATTTTTATAGTATCTTGATTTGTTAAAAAAATATGGTGTTTATAATAATACAGATAATTAAATATGAGTAATAATGAAACAAACAATGAAAACATCTCTAAAATTAATTATTAATTTATTTAATATTTCGCATATATGAAGAAGTTTGATACTGTGTTTAAACTTCTTTATTTTAAATAAAAATTAACATACAATTTTCTCATAAATTACTAACATACTCCTTCTAAGTTTATGATAAGACTATAATTAAATTTCCGCGGAAAAATCACGTGATTTAAAGTTGTGTTTGTAAACATTCCATAGCCATATTACTTGCCATTTAACCTAATTCTTTTCATCTACAGTATATCTTTTGTGAATTAAATAAAACAATATTATTGTTCCTTAACCCGGTGTTAGGCATATATAATTTTGCTTATGAATATTTATTTTTTACTACATTATGTATACGTTTATTTATTATTCTCTTTAATTTTCAATTTTAAAATTATTTGAATTTACTTCTTGGAGTTTTCTATATCGATACATTTCGTAATGCAGATTATTAGTTGTATCAATTAAGTTCTGAAAGAAATATATATATATATATATTTTAATAGGTAAGCTACTTATTGCCTTTGTATATAACAGACTATTTTTGACTGAATATATTATTTTTCATTACCTCACAAACAATTTCCTCAAAACCATCACAATGTTCTAAATTTTCAACTAGAAAGACAATAACATTACACATTTTAATACACAAAATCAATAAACATTAGTCATTAATCATCATTTTATTAATCATAAAACTACTCACTTTCTGCGGTTTCCCAAACATATTTTCTTCCTCTCTTTCGCCGCATACGTTCTCTAAACGCATGCTTCCCATAATGGCGAAGGAAACTCTTTCCTTCAACGAAATCATTCGAGTCAATTTAGGGTAAACTTGCCTAATTCGTACCACTTCAGGAAAAACCATCATATTATCGAAATTAATAAACACAAATTATTTTTTATTTTAAGTAACTTTTATTTGGGAAATATTTTATCACTACCATAATCAAATTTAGCATAAATCTTATAAACTTCTGAGAAATAAACAATTTAAAAAAACACTAAAAAAGTACGATTTAGGAACATTCGTCTTAAATCGTACCGATATATTCTTAAATCGTACTTTGAGATCCTATCATTGGTTTGCAGTCTTAAGAATAAAAATCTTTATCAATAATGTACGTGTGTATCAATACGTGTGTATATTAACTCTTAGCAAATTCGGCAGCTGGTCTTTGCCAATTTTTGGCAGTCATCGCAGTTGTAATCCATTGTCTTTTTATTGGTTCCTGCGCGAAGTTCATGTACCCATATCTCACATTGTGTGCATTTGATCATACTTTCTTTTACGTCTTCTTGGCATAATTTACAGTACCAACTGTTATTTTCATCTTCCTGTTTTTTTTAATTCTCTTTTTGTGATATTTTAGTAGTTTTGCTTTTCTTCGCACCAAGATTCTTTCATACGTTTTTCTTCTTGCAATTCCAAGAATACCACGTAGTGGAGATATTATTTCAAATGTCGCTCGAACTGTCTCTGTATTAGAAATGTTTACTTTCATACCTAAAGAACATTCCTTCGCTTTCTCTTCCAGACACTGATCTTGCTGTTTTTCCGAAGGGTGAGTTGTCGGTACCTCAGGAAGTTGTGGGTACTCAACTTCTTCAGTCTGTTCTCAGTAGTCTGATTGGATTGTGCCACACACGTTAAAGTATCTGTTTGTTCTTGCTGCCTTTCAGTTGCCAGATTCTGGGAGACTTCCGCCGTTTCACTTAGATTAGCATCTTCGTCAAGAACGACATATTCCTCATCCCCGATCTTAAAGCGATTGCGAGGCCACAATCCGCAAGATTCGAAGTCATGCATGCCTGTGTCCATACAAACGGCTCGAAGATATGCTTTATTAAGGAACCAGGATGGTTTGCATCCACGATGCGCAAGCAGCACTAAAATTCAGTTTTAGTGATTTAAAAAATGACCTATCTAGTCTATTCATTGATGTATATTCAGTCCTTGTAACTATCGTCTAAATGTCAATTACGGTACATTATATACACTACAAACTTCGTTAAATTATAAGGTCTCGTCATTATATTTTTTAATCGCTTCTTTCATATTTTCTTTACTTCAAGAATTATATTTTCTTTTTGACACGTTGTTCTAAAATTAAAGACGATTAAGTTTTAATTTGTTTTGAACTTTTGCGGTTATTTTTTAAATCAGAAACTTAGAAAAAAAATAAGTTTACGAATCGGTAATAGCTTATTGTGACATTCATCTAAAATGGTTTTCCTAAATCGTACCAGTACGTTTTAAGAACATGCCTCGAGTACGAAATAGGCGCAAGAGTCGAACAAACTTTACATTAGTCGCCAAAAAATTTGACAACAGATACGCATGTTTCATCACTTCAGATGAAATCACAAAAATACGCACTAATACATCACAGATAGTTAAAAAACTTACACACGATCCAATTTGAAGAAATTTCTTACGAAATGTGCAAAAATATTACAGAAAAGGTTGAAAAAAACTTTCCTTTTCAATATTTTTGTCGGGAGCAGAGTAACAGCGTGTTGTCTGTCAGATGGTAATATGACCGATTGTTATTTACTTTTTTTGCTACTAGAGACACTAATAACTATTACCGGAGTCGAGATATAAGCGAAGTACGAATTAGGCGCAAGTACGAATTAGGCAAGTTTCCCCTAATTAATTAAATTACAAAGATTTCTAATTTACTACATATGATCTTAATTATCGACTAATGATCAAAATGCAAATAAACCCGGCCGTACAATGCTAATACAATTACAATTAAGAGATACTGATGAATAGTGTAATCATTGTACTTACCTTAAGATTATTTAGATTTTCGTTATCTCCGTGAACTTTGGATGGAAAATCATATATGTTAATGCTGTGGTGTGCAATTTGATTCATTATCTGCGGAGTATCGATATTGTGTGATATGTAATTATTATTATTTTTATTTTATTTATTTATTTTTTTGTAAAATTTATTTACGAATTGACGAAGATCGACTTTATAGTATAAGATAACTTACGATTTTCTTGAAAGCTGCATACACTTCTAGTGTAAATGAATCAGCCTTTGCAATAAGTGAAATGTTGACTTTGTCGTGCAAATTTTTCATTACTTCTATATCCAAGTGTCGTAACCTGGAAATATAAATAATAAAACACATTCAATAATAATAAAAAAAGCAATTTAAAGGTCTATACATCAACGGTCCAGGCACGTGATTTTTCGGTTTTTTTTTCACCTGTCTAACATCTAAATAGGGGCCAGTTTTGCATAGAAAGTACTATCGGAAGGCACCTCCCTTTGTCACGTCGTTTTTGTGTTGCGTTGCCTTGCCTATCAATCCAATATAATTCAATTCATTCAGTTTTATATACATTTCGTATTTTAATTAAAGACGTGGGCATATTCAATCTTTCAGATATGAAGTAACAACTTGATAACATGGTTTTATAAATGTGGCATTACAGTAGAACCTCGAAAACTCGGTTCTCGATAACCCGGCACTCCGGATAACTCGGCCACACCCTGGCAGGGCAAAAAAATCCTTAGTTAATTNTAAAATGTAAAATATTGAAAAGAATGCCTTCTGAAAATGGTTATTATCGAAAAAAAAATTAAAAGGTAAGATAATCATATAATAAAAAAATAGCTCATTAATTTGTTAAATACATATTAGACAAAAGACTTGTAAATTTAATGGCAGAAATCTAGGACAAATGCCACGTGATTGGGATTGGAAGAGCTATATATGCTGTGACGTCACATACATAGATCCAAGGTCACGCTAATAAATAATCCTTGTAATATATAGTCTTTGGGCCATACCAGTTTCTAAATGGCCAACGCCCATAGACTTAAAAATTTATAAAACAATGAAACATATACTAACGTCTACTAAAAATATAGTTAATCTAACCTAACTTAACCGAAGCGCCGCCATCTTGGACTACCTAGGAACACATTAACCCATAAAACGTTTACCTGACATCTAATCCCGTTTTTAATGGAATAATTGGTTCTTCAAACTCATTTTCCGTCAAATATAAATCAGAAGAGGAACTGTCAATCGACTCGACAGCATTTAATTCATCCATATCTATACTATATTGGCTATATAAAACTTCTAGGCGACAGGAAGTACAGGACAAACAACTTTGAATTACGAACGAATTTTAATCGTCTTTCGCTAAGTGTTGCCAATTCTACCTAAATTTTTATTTTAAAATTACTGTAATATTAAAAAATAATAATAATAAATAAATTTGACGATTTTGCGAACTTTCATTATTTTTATTTAATTTTATAACGAACAGTCAACATTTTTAACACTGTAACTTTATTAAACTCTTTCTGGCCTGAGGTTTGGTTTTCGATTAACCGCTCAGCCATTTCGGCGTTAAATGCTTGAGTCAATTAAGGCGTAAGACTACAACTTTTTGAAATTACCGTCGTGTGGGAGCTGAGAGAACTTTTTCCCCAGGATCATCGTAAGTTTCGCAAGACTCTCAATGAAAATGGCGAGTTGGTGAGGGTCGGGGCCAGACATATCCAGAACAGACTGCACATGAAAAAAATTTCTGGAGTTGTTCGCTCGGATTCGATCCCGAGTCCCCAGGGTGTCGGGCTGACGTCTTAACTGCCTCGCATTTAAATAACACACTTCAATATACCCAATAACTTGCAGTTGCGATCAATGGTTTAAACTTCTGTTGAGTTCATTAAGGTTACCAGTTATCCAGTTTTTATAGGAAATTCCCTGTCTCATTAAGACGAATTTCTGACTTAAAACTCTTCATTTTTTCCACATTTTTGTTGTTTGTTAAGTTATTTATTGTTTTGTTTTGTTTATACTGGCACAATGAAGTGACCGTTTAATCAACACTTGGCAAGTTTTCAATCTTTATTTAGTTAGAACGCCGTGCTACACATTTGCGTTTCGGGTATTCTCCCCTCTTCAGCTAACTAAACAAGTATAAAATAACATATTTAACTATAACCGAACATAAAAACTAAAATTATACAATAATATTGCTTTTTAACCAGTGAAACATACCTCACTCCAATACAGACACCCAACTAGTACATAGCAGAACTTTAGACGACCTAAAGGTTTACATGACGACTACCATAAATGCCGTCTTTTTACTTTTTTACAATGACACAATCGGTTTTCTTAATTTTTAACACGCAGACAAAGCGATTGATAAATAGTACTAATTAAAACTGTTACATAAAATCATGCCCTTCGTCTTCGTTCTTCCAAGCATATCTTGTAGGCCATCTTTTCATCTAGTCAGCCAATTTGCATATATCACGATTTACCTTGATTTAATGAGCTGACAGGGCAATTAATAGACATTTATTATCTTGAAAAAAATATAAAATCTATCTATATTACACTCACTCAGCACTTGCTTGTAAACTCAAAAAAACACAACACCTTAATTTGCTGAGAAAACTTTTAATGAAAAGCTAACGTTTTCAGCCAACTCTATTGGCCATCATCAGGCTAAGNAACATTTCTAACATTGTAACTTTATTAAACTCTTTCTGGCCTGAGGTTTGGTTTTCGATTAACCGCTCAGCCATTTCGGCGTTAAATGCTTGAGTCAATTAAGGCGTAAGACTACTTCTTTTTGAAATTACCGTCGTGTGGGAACTGAGAGAACTTCTCCCCCAGGATCATCGTAAGTTTCGCAAGACTCGCAATGAGAATGGCGAGTTGGTGAGGGTCGGGGCCAGACATATCCAGAACAGACTGCACATGAAAAAAATTTCTGGAGTTGCTCGCTCGGATTCGATCCTGAGTCTTCAGAGTGTCGGGCTGACGTCTTAAGTGCCTTGCATTTAAATAATACACTTCAATATATTCAATAACTTGCAGTTGCGATCAACGGTTCAAACTTCTGTTGAGTTCAGCGGCTGATTACTCCATTGTTAAGGGGTTAAGGTTACCAGTTATCCAGTTTTTATAGGAAATTCCGTCTCATTAAGACGAATTTCTGACTTAAAATTCTTCATTTTCTTTTCACATTTCTGTTGTTTGTTAAGTTATGGCAAAGCAACACTTGGGCGATCTGCCTTCCAGGATGTCTTTTTAAGGAAAACTGACCACAATTTAGGCGTTTCAGACGTGGAGAAAACCCGAAAAACTCCACGTGGCCAGCCCGTCCGAGCGAGACGCGAACCCACGACCGAACTCCCAGTGTTTAGGGTACGAAGACCGCTTGGTCACTGGTGGGCGGTTAGCGTCTATCTTTTCTTCTTCTTTGTGGTGAATCATGTTGATGTTTGTTTGCGGTGTTGTTGTTAGTATCTAATACATTCTGGATCTCATTTCTCTTTTTTATTACTTGGATTCGAGTAATCGGCATTGATTCGCTGTTAGTTTGGTCATTTTGTGTTGGGAGTTCGGTTTCTTGTGAATTCTTGTCGATGTTGAGTCGATCCGGGTGTTTTACGGTTTGGTCCTCGGATGCATTTCTTTTCCGTATTTCTGGTAAATATTGAAACATCTTTTCGTAATATATGGTTTTGTTGTATCGTTGCTGTGTTTTACAACCAGAGAAAGTATTACACAGGATCGTAGTACTTATTGATAAAAAAAAATTATTTTAACTTTTCAAGAGAAATATTTCAAATCCATTAAAGTTTTGACGTAACGCGTGACGTATTTATCCGAATGTTGAACGTTCGAAACAAACTAATTGTTCGAATTTTCTATTGTTGGGCGCCATCTTGAAATGGAAATTTCATCGTTCTTCCTGCTTTCTATGAGATTTTCCGAAAGAATTTTCAATATAAATGAACTTCAGTAAGTAAGTAAATTGTTATTTATGATTTATATGAAATCAAAATGGAATTATTGCCGATAAGACGTTAAATCGGAACATATTTATAGTTTAAGATATCGAATTTCATTTCAAACCTGAGACTTTCTGAAATTAATTTATCAGATAACATAAAAAATTTGATTGGGAATAGTCATACATCAGTTTAAATATTATATAAACATAGGTTCAATACGTTCTGTGCATGTTGAAGTTGTCTTTTGCTTTCTTATAATGTCGTTTTTATGTACAGTAAAACCTGGCTAAGACGAACTTCGTTAAGTCCAAGTTGTCACACAATACAAGGGTTTTCCATACTATCGCTTGTTGGTAATTTTAATTAGAACCCATTTTCCCACGCGCCCTCCACTCTTTCGTAGCTTTATAATCTTCAATTTCAACTATATTCCACGTAAATGCAAACCTCTGTATCCAGAAACCTGATTATCTCGACTGCGACTGAAAGGGAAGATATCCCGACGGGAGTCGGAGCTTTAATATCGACCCTCGCTGCGCTGAACCTCCCGATGTTCCGACGGGAGTCGGGACGCTATATCGTCTCTCGCTGCGACCGAAAGGGAAGATATCCCGACGGGAGTCGGGGCTTTAACTCTTTCCTACCTGTGGGCACCAAGAAGTCCTGTTTTTAGCAAACCCGATATGAGTTCGGCCAGACCCACAATGGGGCGAGCGGGTGGTAAGAGACGGAGGCCCGATACATCCGGTCAGACTACCCCCCGAAAAAATCCTACTGTGTAGTTTGAAGTTTTAACATCTTGCGCACACGAATATCTGTCTTCACGTTCGTGACAGTTATTTTAGATCCACAATGGAAGCTGCCGGGAGTCGAGTGGCCAGGCTCGACACAACCGATTTGAATTTATGACAATTTTCGAATCTCGACAGAATTCGAGCACGAGTCTCTCACAGAGATAGGATAACGTTATTTCCACTTTGGTCAATCGGCCGCCATTTTGAAAGTACTGTATCAGTTAATACATTCTAAGATAAGTCGTGTGATTACACTATTGCATTTACGTAGGGAAGTTTTTGAGACGATGGGGAATACTCATCAGTCGTTCCCATAGTCTTTGGTTTTTATTAGAAAACGGAACTGGATTTCTCATTACAGATGCGTTATGGACGGAACAGTTCTTTATCTGGTACTGGGTATCGCCGGCATTTTAACAAATTCATGAAATTTTATAGCAATTTTGTGATTTATTGAAGGTGTGCGAGTCCACTTTTAACACAAACAATAAAAACAAATTTCTTTGACATACCCTTAACAAATAAATTGTTACTAGCGTTAATTTTATTTTAAAAAAATTCTGTTAATCTTCTAAAAATATGTTAATTTGATCGTTCGGATTGTCAATTCATATAGAAACTCATTTAATCGCCATTTTGTAAAGTAACTTTCACAAATGAAAACTTCTCGCTCTCCACGAAACTTTGATTTTATATTTAACAAGGAACTATATCAATTTCTAATTTTTTTTTTAATTTTAGTTTTACGATTTTACATAACAAAAGTATGGGAATTTGTTAATTAATCGTGATAATATCTCTACAAAACAATCAACGTGGATACATAATTTGATAAACTCTTCTTCAAGACATCGCCTTCAGGATATATTATGGAACATCTATAATATGAAAAATTCATCCCCATAGAGCCTATACTGTCGTATTTTTCTTTGCTCTTCGTATATAAAGTATGTAGATATACGATATACAGTCTTGGCGTAATTAAAAGAATTTAATTTTAAACTCGTGTCGACGTCCCGAGTCTAAACGTCTCTTGACGTCGTTCGTGACGTCAGTTTTAGAACGAGCATTTCGAACAATAGTTAAGGGATTAACAATGGAACGGAATTATTGCAGTCTTTCCGTAGAATTACGGTTTTGCGGAGTGACAACAACGATATACTAAAGAAGAAACATTTTACAATAAGAAATGATAATTCAAAAAAACTTCGACGAAAAAGGTATTTCGAAAAATTATTCGAAGAATATCATAGGAAAACTAAATACAGCAACGAGTTGCATAACTTTCCCGACTATTATGAGATCTTATTTAGAAAATTATAAAAGTTATTGAAATTATTACTTAACAGATGGCGCCACATACAATTTTATTCAGAGATTTATTTATAAAAACTTTTTATATTTTTTATTTTTATAAAATGGCAAAAAGCTTAATTTTAAAGATAGGGATGAGTTTTTTGAAAAAGTATAAATGTTAATGTCAAGTTTACTCGTTATCAAGTCTGACCCTACTGGAGATACACACGACCTTTTGTATCTCCCCACCGCTTTTACCTTTAACCACCAAAATTTACTAGCATCAATGCTCCTCGTATACAAGTCACCGTGTCAAATTTCATTACTAAAAATTTACCCCATCCTGATATATTAAACGAAATATACTCCAACACACATACACAAACACACACATTCGCGGAATTTTTTGCGGCTTATTTTTTACTTTTCGTCTTTCTAATGTCAGGACATTTTGCTGAATAGTCGCAAACTCATTCCAGCAAAAGATATAATCAAAATAATATATATTTATGCAGTGTATGTTTTTTGGAATTAAGATAAATTCAGAAGAATGAAGTAGGGGAGAATGGGGTAAGGGCTCCAGCCTTCTTGACTGGTACTTTGTACGAACTATCGTTATCATCCAACGACATATAATTACTAGACTCCGAACTGGACCGTTATCTTTGAAGCGAATTCAGGCAGAACCGCCATGACACTTTCAGCAGAAAGCTGCACACCTGCAAGAAATACTGATACAGATACTACGACTGTTCATCACAAAAATACAGAATTTTCGTGACTAATTTGCAGAACTTATAAATAATAAACAAAATAGTGAAAAAGCTCTGAAAAAATATTAAACTATTCTTTATTAATAGTAAATACAGTACCAATCGTTAACGGAGAAATTTCATGTATTTACGTGTATTTTGAAGTTCTCGTAATCTGCATGTATTTTGATATTAGGTATATATTTATTAAATACTTTCGTGTTTATAGTTCGAGACGAAAATTATTCCTGTGGTGGCACATTCGGTTCCGTGATTTGCTGTTGACATAAAAAGTATTATGTATTAAACTAAAAAAATTATCCAGTTCTTATCCAGATAACAAAACCATCGAGTTTTTGGAAGGTCTATAATCATTTTTTTTTCTAGAATTATTAATTAAAAATAATTGTGCCTTCGAAATTAACTGAAAGATACATTCTCGTGCTTAATACTTCGATTAGATGCTTGGCTATGGAATATTTATGAGAGTTACTTAATAATAAATAAGAAGTCATTTAATAGAGTTGATATTCTGTATTAGCATAACTTGTTTAATGCATTCAACACGAATCTATGATCGATTAACAGAGGAAAAGTCGAGCGTATGAATATTTAATAAGAGAAAATACCCGATATCGTTACGTTTCGGAAATGCTTTGAAAACGTTGAGTTCTTAACAATAGCTTCCTACAAATACCTCATCAATTCCCCGACCACGTTTCTAACACCTAAATAGGGGGCAGTTTCCCGTAGAAAAAGCTTTCGGGAGGCGTCAGATTATCCGCCGTGTACAGCGTTGCCTTAAACCACGACTCGATTATATTTAAATTGGCACAGATTAAAAGATAAAACGAAATGGTTTGGTTAGACGTGGCAGAATTGTTTCCACGCTTTATCTCAAATAGGTTTTAACATTTCCTCTTTATTTTGTTCTCATCCCCGCCAGAATATGATGAAATTAATAAAAACGCAAACTCCGTTTCGCTGTTGAATCATCTTGATAATTAATAATAGTTACTTGAAATATGTCATTATTTAATCGTGAGGAATAATTAAATTTATCACCAGCATTATTAAAAGAATGTAATTAAATAATTTCTACAGTGTCTTATCACTTTTTCTCATAGAAGAAACATTTTCCTCGCGAAAAACTTCATGTTTCATGCCTTCGATGGAGAATAGAAGAGCGCACTTTTCTGATTTCAGACTTAGTCCTTGCATTTTTCTTTAATGTTGTGTTGTATTTTTTAAATGACTGAAAACGATTATAACATAAAAAAAAATTATGAACCGCCCCCGGTTGGGATTGAACCAACAACCTTTCGGTTAACAGCCGAACGCGCTAACCGATTGCGCCACGGAGGCTTGATTACCGAATCTATCTAATCGCCTTATATCATTGTCTATTGAAGTAATATTGTCCAATAATATATTTATTTATATATATAAGTTAATTCTTGTTGGTTTGTCCTGTATATAAATCTTTATTCTTAAACGGATCTGAATCTAAGTTTGTATGACTATTACTTAGACCCTAAATTAAACACTAAGCTATATACTACCCCCAATATTTTGGGGTAGTATATAGTTTCTGTATCCGACTCGCTGTCTATTGGCAAAAATCATAAATGCCGATTGTAGTTGGTTTGTTGATAATAGATTGTTGGTTTGCTTGCCGACACCTGTCTGCAAGCAAACCAACTTAATGTCTGCCTAAAGGCATCATCACTGTGTAATTGCGTTAAACAGCACAGCATTAAAACAAAAGCTCATGAAATTACTTTCTTTTTTATTTATTTTGCATTTATTATTGCTACAATGTTTAGCAACTGTTTAGTTACATCGGCAGTTGCACTGTAGCAACAGTGGATGCGAAATTTTGATTGCGTAGCCTGTACATGTTATTGTTTGATTCGGTGTTTTGTTTCTCCTGTATAAAATGTTTGCAACTGCATCGAAAAAGACCAGAAAATCGCCATCTTAAGTAAAACAAATTTATTTGGAAAAGTGGGGCCAGAGCTACTCCACCGAAAGATAAATAATTAACAAGATGTTACATATGTGATTTTCACTTGTATGGAAGATTTGTTAGCACACAATAATTAATAAAGGACAACACCTTTCCTACATTGCTCACAAATTTACCAAATTTTCCCGAGTATTTGATAAAAGCTTTACCACTTTGGGAAGATCCAGCCAGGTTAAAAACGAAAACAATAGACAAATGATATTTTGTTTGTTACTGTATTTATATTTCTTCTTTTTAATGTTATTTGTTTTTCCTACTTCGTAACTGCTTTATAAAACAAATTATAAAAGGACGATATCATTGTATGATGTTTACTTTTCGGCGAAATGTCCTGCCACTTGCGAAATCTGTAAGAAAGTGCCTTCCCGGAAGACTTTCTAAGAGAAATTAACGTCTATTTATGTATTAGACACGAGAAATTAATCGAAAATATGTAAAGAATTTCCAAGATTATTTTACTTTAATTCGTATAGTAACAGTGATGGTGCATCTCCGGATACTCTAGAGCAGTGATTTTCTAGCGGTGTACCGCGAAAAGTTTTGAACATATATATATATGTATAAAATAGTAAAAAATATATATTCAGAAGCAAAGTTATATGTGCATAACACAGGGTTGTTTCATTTAAAAATAAAATGAAATTTTCTTGATAAACAAATGAAGCAACGTAACATCGATTTGTCGAGTCATTCTTCTCGTTTAGTAACTTATTAACCCTGGGTGATGGTGATTTCGTTACTGGAAGTATTGCTTAATACAAGTTTTCTCGACTCGTTAATTGATTTCGATTTATAATCTTCGTCTTTATTTTTCAATAAATAATTTTTTGAAATTATTCAGACATTTAGAACTTGGCTCTAAGTTGAATTCTCTTAATAGATAGATTAGCTTGGGCAAACATTACTAATAAACCTATTAGTTCTGTTCAGGTTTGATTTCATGTAGTGAGGAAGAGTGGTAACTAGCGTGGTATGCCAAATTCTTGTCTACGTGGATGGTTCGGACTCATAATGCGTGGATAAACGACATATCTTGATATATTATGACGACTTAGATGGGATCCGAATCCGGATCCTCCGTAGTAGTAGCTGATTTCTCTTATCGTACGGTTATTTGTTTCATTTATATGTCAATTTACGATGACAACTAAATTTTTATAAACAATTAAATAATCGCTCGACGAAATATCTTTAAAATCGCAAAGAATTGAATTGGTTAGATCAGATTGCACTCGAATTTTTTCTCTATTTAGGGATTTATGTTACGATGAAATGCTATGATTTTGTTAACACGATACAACACATTTTGTCATTTTAAAATCCAATAACAATTGTGAAATTGGGTCTGTCAAATCCATGATTTATATCGGAAATACTAAAATTGCAATTTTGTAGTTAAAAAATTATGACGACATATTTTGTAATTTTGCTGTTATGTAAATTAAATTAATTGCGAAGAAAAATCTGACGAAAGTTCGGTCGCGCAATTAAATTGTCTAATTTTCGGCAGAGACTACTTCCGGTGCCAAAATTGGAGAATTGGCTCCAAACTTACCTCCAGATTTCATGGAATACGGCAACCCTGGAAAGACTTTCTATGGGGAAATTTACGTGGAGAAAATCCAAAAACTTACACGGCCATCCCGGTTGTGAGGCGCTTACCCGCCATCAGTTTTAGTCGTTGGATTGTTTCGTCTATTCGGCACCGATAGACCAAGAAAAGTGATGTTATAAGCTAGTACTTGTCTAGAATTTGCTGCCAAATTATAAACGTATTTTTATTAAATGTTAGACTTGTTGTGAGTCTGATTAACCGACTTCCGTGAAAGACCATAGATCCAAACGGAATAACGGGCCTAGTAGTGGTAGATGGGACCCTTTGTATTTGGGACAAAAACCTGGTAAAAATTTCAGTCTTCGAATCCTAGTGCTCCAGAACAGTTCCTAAATGATTTCTAGAACTTCTTTGACCATTCAATAGTTACATTTATACAATATATATTTTTCCTTTTATTTAGGGTGTAAATTTATAATCGTTTTATTTATTTTCAATAATAAATTTCGAATTTTCGTAATTAATATTACAATTAATTCTTAAATCTAGATCCAGACAATAATCACTATCGTCTAGATTTTACATCCATATGTATTTTTTTTATTATTATTATTATATCGAGAGAACTGATGCAATTTCAACAAAGAATTTGCTCTTTCCTTGTCTTTATCATTAGATAAAAGTATTAAAAATGTGATTAAAAAGACTAGTTTCAGATTTTAAATTCTTGTTCTCTGTCCTTTTCCAGATAAAACTGTTTGTAACGATAAATCTACACAATTATATCTATAACTTTATCTACAACATCGTATCGACTACATTACTATTTCCTAAGTAACTATTCAGTAATTTCTGGTTAATTTACGTGTCAAAGGTTGGTTTGTTGGTATATGGAGGGAATGCCTCCCGGAAGGATTTTTTACGGGAAACTGATCCCTCTTTACGCCAAGAAAACCCAGAAAACTCCAAGTCCTTGGCCTGTTGATCGGGCGCCAACCCGCGAACAACTACCGGTGTTCCATAGTTTTATTCACTAGGCTACTGGTGGGCTTCGAAGTTTGGAGATTAACCTTATCACATGATAATGAGTTTCGATATTAAAGATATTGCGATAATTTGATAAAATATTTAACTGTAAGACAACGATAATTTGAATGACGATGATAAACTTTACATAACTGACACATATGCTAAAAAAGTATAAAATAACAATTATTAAAATGTTTTGTTTATACAGTACATAATTGTATGAAGTGGTAGAAATAATTTAATAGCTAGGAATTTCATTTTGATTAAGGCAGATGAATTGCAACTTCTAAAGATAAACAACTGTTTAAATTTGAAATTTCGTCTGAAAATAATTCTTTTTCTTTATGCCGTTATCTCTCATCAATTTAATCTTACTTTTTCTCGACCATATCAGTCGATAATGATTTAATTAGTTGATGATGCGGTCAATGGGTTTCAAATTTAGTTTCTAACGATGAAAATAGACAATAATTTCTTGTGAAATCTAATAAATTTACTGTTTAAATGTTCACGTTTGTATTATTAATTTCCCTAACCGTAATTTTCGTACTTTTGTGAACGTATTGCATTAATTTATAGAGTAATCAACGAGCTAGAATAGAGTATTATAACAATTAATATCGAATAAAACTTTATGAATTGATTTTAGTCCAGTTCTTCGTCTATGCTATTAAATTAATCTGTACTAAGTCCATTGTAATATAATGTTTACGTCACGAATCTATGCTTAATTTTCAATTTATTATACATAACTGTAATGCATGAGCACGTAAAGGAGGATAGGCCTATGCTAAGCTTGCAGAACATAGTACCATTTATGTTTCATAATTTATAATTCGGGCGTATTAGTAGGAGTTCTTATCTAGAAGGTTTTCCGATGATAGATTACCATGTTTAATTGTAGTGTAACCATCCTAAATAATACATCTAATATACTTTTATAGCCATATAAGACTGTGTATCATATGCAATAATGAACTTCCTTCACAAGATAAATCTCTAGATTTAAATTCTTGTGTTTTCTTTTGTTTTTAAATTATTTAAAACATTTTATATTATTTTCCACGATGTAAAAGACATAATTAAATATTTAAAGATTTAACTGAGAAATACAATACAAATATTCATAAGTCAATAATATTACTTGTCTGTGTGAGTGTAACGTTGAGTAAAAGTTAAGAATTTCTCATAACGTTATTTGAATTATCGAATGTATTTAAATAAGAACTTCCTGATGTTAAGGAATTATAATAATAATTTCCTCATGATATTTCCTGTATTATAGATAAACCTAATAAAGGAATTCTTATGTATTTCCTATAAACCGGGATAGATATTATATCTAGCAAATTTCCTTAATATTGTCGTTAATCCTTTCTACCTTCATTAAAAACTAAGCAATTTATTGGTTTAACGAGGAAACCGAGAGCAATCCTCTTAACATCGTCCCGAAACGCTTCAACTACCAAAATAATGTTTTAAAATGAGAACATTTCTCGTTTAATTATGTTAGAGTTTGCAAGTCATCCCAAATAACGGAGTCATTAAAAGTTTGTTAAACGTGAAATTAATTGCCGTAAAATTTGAAGCGGTGATTCGGCAATAACGTAAAGAGCATAATACATCATAAGTCAGGTATTTGACTCCAAAAATACTTCAAGAATTTTTTACACGAATAATTAAAATTTTAATCAATACATTTACACATTAAATTTTTTTAATAGTATAAATTTCTAATTATCATTTCTCGCCGTGGCGTAAAATTATTTTTAAAAAAAATTTATTAATAACCGACAGAGGGATTTAATGATTATGTGCGCCACCTAAGAAAATTGAATTTATTAATTAAATTATTATTAATTATTTTATTTTTAAGTTATAATTCTAACGAAAATAATTACTTTTTAAAAACAATAAATTATCTTTACGAGTTGTTCTTCTAGATATATCGATATGCACTATTTATTATAATACAATTGGCTTTTTTTTAAAAAATATTTCTTATATAAAATAATATTGCGTTACAAAAAGTAATAGCGATATTTTAGCGAATTTTCACTTGTCGGAAACTAGAAATAACGGTTTGGTATTACTGTTTTTCGCATCAAATTACCCGTTTTAGACACGTTTAATAATGATTTACAAGGAAAAAAATTGATGTATAATTTGTGTTACGAAATATCAATAAGGAAAATTTCTTCCGACCGACCTCTAAATGCTAATTTGTTCTATTTTTCGCTTCTTGGATAATTATCTGATGTGCCGAATAAAGACGTGACTACCGATTTGTTAAAATAAAACGTTCTAATTCTTTTTACATAAATAAAACCATAAAGAAAATCAGAGCGGGACTAGGTTATATTCGAAAACATTTCAAATAAGTTAACTTTCTCCAACCCATTTCGTCATCCAAATGTAAAATAATATGGTTTGTTTTTTGTCGTTCGAGCGAAATTTATTAGAAAATTTCTAATTTAGGAGATTTTATGGCTTTTGAAATGTCTAGACAAACTTCTCGGGATGATTATTATTTAAGCTTATATACGCGCGATAAATTAGATAAGAAAAAATAATTTGACATTTAGTTGTAGATGAAATTTCTTCAACGTTACTCAATGGGCGGTATCTATTAGTGTGGCCCGTAGTTCGCGAGCTATTGATTGGGAAGAGGCACTCTAGACGACTGTCATTCTGCGATAGAAATATTCACGACGAAAATTTTATTTTATTCATTCAAACATAGCAAATATTAGTTTCAATGATAATTTTTCCCCCCAAGTTATATAATTTTGAGTTTAATCGAAGAGTGCAACGTACAAAATTTAATCTGGATGAAGTTGGGCAGGAGCCAAGTTCGAAATAACAACGCCATCATTCGCGTTTTATATATATTACATTTAAGCGTTTATTATATAATTTCGATATAGAATTATTTTTTATTAATTTTATTGACTTAAACAATTTGGCAAATATTTTAATTATTTTCAGCCTTTTAAAAAATGAAGAATATTATTATTATTATTTTTATTTTGTGCATGTTATAAGTTATATATAAATATAAACAAACAACATTAACCCGACAACATTAAATCTAAATACCAAAATGATNTTATTATTATTATTATTTTTATTTTTAATTTAAAATATAAAATAAATAATTCGATTATAAAGTGTTTAAGGATTGTTGTAATAATTTAATAAATAAATAAATATATTTTTACTATAATAATATCTCGAAATTTTAATCTTTCGAGTAATCGTAACTTATAATGTCGATGGACGGATTCGACCAATGGGAGAGGTCGGTGCAACGATGTCGAGTTGTTATCGTCGTGTTTATTTTCCGCCGCGCCAGTTAGAGCTTTGGGCATCGTCGGTGTAGGTTGTTGTCATCGTTGCGGAAGAAAGTAATTAAATTTTGCTAAAAATGAATCGCGATAAGGCTGCGGAACAGTTGAGCGAATATAAGGAGAAAAATCCCGTAAGTACTGGTGCTATTTATGATATTACGTGTAATTTTATACGTAATTTAACTGCAAAAGTCATCGTCGTCGTCACGTCTGTGGTGTGTAGTGTTGTTGGAAACTTTGTACATGTTACTTTAAATCGTTTGTTAATTAATGTCACTTTATGTGTATGCATATAAAATATATACACATAAAGTTACTTCTACCACAATTTTTTTCTTTTTATATTTAAAATTCTCTTAACAATTATTTTCTTTTTTTCTTTTTATATTCTTTTTTAAAAAAAAGGACAAGGAAATTTGATGATAAACATGTATAGAAATTGTATATGTGTTTTACTTGATGTGATGCGCATCAAATATTTACAGTAGTAAACCTAATAAATATACTTTCTTATTTGCTATTCACTTATTTTAGAACTTCTATTAAAAGATTTATTGGAGAGATCTTCCCAAATATAAGTGGGTGGACTCTGATCTATTTTGGCACGGGCTGGCGGGTGTCGGCGACTGGATGGCTGGACGGTAATGGATCCTCGAGTCAAGGCCGTGACTTTAATACTATCCACAGTCGCGTCAGGCTCCGTCTCTCTTTGCCAAGTTACTTCCTCTTGGGGTGTTAGCTTTGTGGTGGCACTGTCCATCTGCTTGCCCAAAACTTGCGTTCGGTCAGTGCCCGGCCTTTTGCCTTCGAAATGCTTTGCATTTATGTTTTGCATAGAGTCCCACCTGGTGTGGAATTAGTTCTGGCTTAATTAACCTGTAATAGATGTGGGAAAAAAATGCCTACGAGGTGGAAAGTTACGAAAAATACAAATACTAATTGCTCGTGAACTCTGGTCTGTGGGAACTCTTAAGATACAAGTAAACACTGGCTGTGTGATAAGGAATTCTTATCGTATAACCAATATTTGTTTGTCTCTCTGCTGTCCCGTATTATGTGGGTTGGATCTAATCCGGATCTTTGAGGTTTTTTGTGAATGTTTTCGGTTGGGACTGCTATGTGCTAGCCTAACCGTCGTAGATTGGACCTTGTGACGAATAAAATGGGGCCGACTGTATAAGTTGCATGTTAGTGCTTTGTGTCTTTGAATCTAAATATTTAGGGCTTTGCACGCAAACAGGCACTAAATGCAAAATAAACAATTTTATATAACTTATTAAATTTATAATTAAATGTCCCACAAACTCAACGTATTAATAATCAATCGACCATAGTTACCACTTTAGTTAAGAGATGGCGTGTAATATTTACCTCTAGTTATCGTGTAATTTCTAAATATTTGTAGTATAATTTCTGCCCAATTTAATTTGGCTGATGTTTGGTTGTTTATTAAATTTTTTTCCTCAAACAATTTCAATTGAGGATTTTGCTAGCCCTAAAGCTATAAAAAGACAAAGTGTGCACAAATTCTTTATCATGAAATCCTTTTGACTTTGAATGATTTTAAACGTATTTATTTAAAGGAAGGAAAACTGTTGACCACTCAGACGGGATGTCCGATTGGAGACAAGCTCAATTCTCTTACTGCAGGACCCCGAGGTCCCATGCTGTTGCAAGATGTGGTATATTTGGAAGAGATGGCTCATTTTGACAGGTTAGAAATTTTATCACCTTATAAAAAGTGTGTTATAAAATAAATTAACTAACTTGTTAGGTTGTTCTTTGGATTGTTTCCCTTTTAAAAAATTGATTTTTTAAAATATTTCAGAGAGAGAATACCCGAACGAGTGGTTCATGCAAAAGGAGCGGGAGCATTTGGCACTTTTGTGGTGACTCACGACATTACAAAATATTGCAAGGCAAAGCTTTTTGAAAAAATTGGAAAGGAAACTCCAATCGCCGTTAGGTTTTCAACTGTCGGTCAGTGTGATTATGAATATTTATAAATGAAATTATTAATATAAATTAAATATTTATAAATTCATATTTTTATATGATGTAATACTTACTATATTGTTCAAAATACAGCAGATAGCAGTGGTGCCTTCAGATTCTAAAAAAGTGAGCCACAAACTATAAGAAAGAGCATTGTATGTACATTATGCAAGATGTGTGTGCGTGTGTATATATACACAGTATCTCTTGATTAACACAATTAATCCCTCAATGCTACTGTGTATATCAAAATCAATTTAATTATTCAAATATAGTGGTACCTTGGTACTAGACTAATCACAACTTGCTTGAACAAATTTTTGGTTAACAATAAATATTTGTTATTTTGTCATCTAAAAAATGTACTAAATTTTATCACAGAAAACATTTTTAACTAATTTAAAAATAAAATGAAACTTTAGAGCTTCCTTGATTATTAAGAAACATGCTACCCGATGACAAAGAAGGCATGTGCCCAATATACAGGTGCCCCTGAAATATAGTATGACCGTAAGTTTCAAGGAACATTTTGTAAGAAATAAAAATTAGGATTAAATACAACCTTTATTTTTTTACATCTGCAGAATTGCCTACAAAATAGTTGGTTATTTTTACCTGTTCCCTGTTTGCTTTCATTATTCCAAATTTCTGCATTATCTACCAATTATTGTGGTTCTGAGCATATTTCAGAACTGTGCATTTGAAATTTGAGTCAAATTACTTTGTAATTTCCTTGCTTGGCTGCCAAGATGTCAAACTTCATTTTTCAACGCAATCTGCATTGGCCATTTTTTTCTTGCCTAAAGACTATGTAAAAGAAATATCACATTGGCAACAAGTGAACAAAATATATGTCTATTTGTAAAATGTAATAATTTATAAGGGTTGTACTTATATGCAAGTTAGAAAAGAACTTACTTACATTTAGTGCTTTTTTTACCTTTCAAAAGCAAAAGTTTAAAAAAGAAAGTCTCACTATATTTGGAACAATACAGTAGTTCCAATAAAACACACCAATGGCAAAGTGGCTAAAACCATTGAACATTTGTAGTTGGTTGTGGATTCATGCCCAACTGATGAACTGGTCATATGGAGTTTTCTGCTTTTCTTTATGTGTCTAACATCTTAATAGGTTCCCAGTTTCCCATAGAAAAATCCTCCTGGAAGGCAGATTGTCGTATCTCTTCAAACAAAGTTCCAGAAAAAACACTGTTGAGTTAGATGTTATAAATTTAACTCCAATGTTTTATAGGCTTAATATCAAACTATACTTCCAGAAACAGAATATTATGAGGGTAGGCTGAAAAGTTTTGTCATCCACATTAATAAGTCAGCAAGGGATGGCCACAGATTAGTAAAACAAAAGTGAAAGTAAAGTTTTAATATTTACAAATGTACTGAGCATACTTATTTTTCACCAATCTTTATTAACCTTGATATATTTTTGCCAAGTCCATCATTGAAAAGTTTGGGAGTTTTCTGTCAAATCCACTGATGTAACTGTTGATTTTACTTCATTGTCAGATTTGAAATGTTTCCCCTTCAAGTGTTCTTTCAGCTTTGGAAAGAGATAGAAGTCACTTGGAGTAAGATCAGGGCTATATGGGAGATGGGGAATAAAGGAAAATCCAATCTGATCAATGGCAGCAGCATTGTAATGCTGAAGCAATTTTTCATCAGCCTTTCTTCCTTTTCTCTTGATATGATTACATTCAAATGTTAAACAAATTTAATGCTGAGAATTGATTGTGATCCCGTTTTTCCAAAAAATTTGCTAATATAACTCCTTATATACAAGGTCTGTTCAAAAAGTATCGGACCTTTGGTCGGCAAAAATAAATTTATTGACTTTGAGGAACAAAACCCTAATCCCCTTCAAAGCAGTCTCCTTGGTAATGTATACACTTCTCCCAGCGTTCCTGCCATTGCTGGAAACACTGCTGGAACGCATTTTTTGGAATGGCCATCAGCCGGTTCGTCAGATTCCACACGATGTCTTCTCTCGACTAAATTCGGGTTCCTTTTAGCGGCATTTTCAGCTTGGGAAATAGCCAAAGGTCACACAGAGCCATGTGGAGAGAGTATGGAGCGTGACGAACCACAGGAGTATTGTGTTTGGCGACGAAAGCCCGAATCAGATGTGCAGAATGGGCGGATGCGTTATCAAGATGGAGCTGCCAAGTTTTGATCGACCACAGATCCGGTCGTTTGCGTCGCACTGTATCGGAAAGATGATGAAGGACCTCCTGGTAGTACTCCTTTGCGATGGTTTGGCCTTGTGGTGCGTACTCACGACACACCACCCCACGAGAGTCGAAAAAACTGTCAACATGACCTTTGATATTGCTGTGGACCTGCCGCGCTTTTTTTGGCCTCGAGGATCGTCCCCGAAAGCCTACTGAATCTTGCGAATGGTTTACACTCGGGTATCACCAAGCTTTTTGGCAAAATTTGATGTAATATCGCTGCTCACGTTGTTCAGTCATTTTCCAGCTTAGTGGAATCTGACGAGAACGTGCTACATGACCTCACTCATAGGCCGATTGCCAATGACTGACGCTTGCTGCAGGCGGGAAAAAATTCAGGGCTGTGCATGACTGTCCCCTCCACAACTCCACCGAAGGAGGCCTCTTGCGCATCATTGGTTTACGCAAAAAAAAAGGTCCGATACTTTTTGAACAGACCTTGTATTCCAAAATGCAGACTAAATAATCTTTCTTGCTGAGCTTTGTTTTTTGAATGTTCTTGGTTGCACTGACCCTGTATGAAAGTATTCTTTGGACTGCTTTTTGCTGTAAGTTATAGTGGTGGACCCATATTCATATTCAGTCACCAAATTGTCCCAAAAAGTTTTCACCTTTAGCCTCTGCTCTTCTCAAAGATTTTTTTTGAAATTTGGACTCATTCAGTGTGTTGTTGGATAAGATCTGTTTCATCCGACAACATGCTTGGCACTCATCTAGCACAGTGTTCCACAACCTTTTTCTACTTGCTGCACACCCATGACTCAACACGGCACACCAAAATGTTATTCCCCTCAAAAACGTATGATATGATACTATTAATAGAATTACGTAATGCCACTAACCTATTATTATTATTATTAAACAGACATCAACACCTGTGAGCAAATTTTTTTTACACATAATTTCTTAGAATACATAAAAATGCATGGCTTGTAATAAAGAATAAATAATCATCATCTTATTTCATCAGTGCTGCAGCAGAGAATGAAATACAAGCATAAGAAACACAACTGTGATAAAAATATATAAATAAAATTTGAAATTAACAGAATATGTAAAAGTTTACATCACACCATTCACCATGTGACGGCACATCAGTGTGCTGCGGCACACCAGTTGCAGAACACTGATCTAGCACATACTTTACGAAATTCAAGAATGCCAATTACATGGCCCACCTGTTCTAAAATGCCTGATTTAAAGGCGGTTTGTTTGAAGTGACGATTTTTATGAATTATTTCTTCAACTCTCTTTTGATGGAAGTTGTCTGTTGTGGTCACCGGTCTCCCTGACTGGGATTTGTTGGCCAATTCTTTTCCTGGTTTGCCGTTAAATTTCAATACCCAACATTTCACTGTTTGCTGCTTGAAATGCTTGTGTTGACTAGCTGGCATTTAAAAATGGCTAGATGGCATTTTAACTGTAAATAATCATTTCTAGCAGAAATAATACACAATTTTACAAGAATGGGCTGTAAGGTTTTATAAAGTACTATATACAGGGTTCCTATGCACCTGGAAAGTCAGGAAAAATCAGGGATGTTCAGAAAAAGTCATGGAAAGTCATGGAATTTGCCTCCTTGGCTGCCTTGTTGATTTTTTTCTGAAAATATGCTTGACTAAGTGTAGTTGTCTGCAGGAGCAAGAAGTTATATAGTGCAATACAACTTATGAAAAGGGTGCAGAATATTTTCAGGACCCAAAATTTCTAAGCATACATAAAAATTTACAAAATACAAAAAGTGATAATTTAATTTAAATACATTTTTTTCCAGTTTATTAATATTTTATAAAGTGCAGGAAATTTATTAAGATATAAATTTAATAAATAATATACTTTTGTATATGGATTATACAGGATTTGTTAATGAATAGTAAATAAATAATTGCTCTTTTTTCAAACTTATGTAGATTTATGATTGTGGATAAATAACAGAATAAACTGCTTTAATTTGATAAAATGTTTTATTTTTAGTTTTAATTATTCAGCAATTATAAAAACTATATAACTGTTAATTAGAAAAAATAATTAAATAAATAATTAAAAAGTTGGAGAAGCAATAGCATATGTGCACAGTAAGTCAAATGTAATTTTATTTTGTCAATGTGCCACACTAAGGGATGCGAGGGTCAGGGAATTTGTACAAAGTTGTCCAGGGAAAGTCATGGGATTTAAAACAAAAATTTGAATAGGAAACCTATATACATGATATATACCAGAGTATGCAGCAAGGAGATTAAAATGGTAAAACATGAAAGCAGGAGACAAACTGATGTTTGTCTCCTGCTTTCAAACCATCAGTTTGCTAATCACTCATTTTATTGTACATTAATGTATATACAGTATATATGTATGGCCACTTCAACTCATGACAGTTTGTCATGTCACATGGTAGGGATTCATATTTCAGTAGGTTTTTTCTTTCTATGCTTCCTCTGTCTAGGTATGGATTTCTTTGTAATATCTGAGAATTATTTCTGGAGCATGTTGCTAGTTCTTGCACTGATGACTTCAAAATAGTGTGTGAGGTGCCCTCTAATCTTCAAAATGTATTATGAGAGCCTTCTATCTTCATAAACAATGTGTGAAAATAAAAAGTATGTTTTTTTTCTTTGTAGGTGGAGAAAGTGGATCTGCGGATACTGTTAGAGATCCTCGTGGATTTGCTTTGAAGTTCTATACAGAAGAGGGCAATTGGGATCTGGTCGGAAACAATACACCCATTTTTTTCATTCGTGATCCCATGTTCTTTCCTAGTTTCATTCACACTCAGAAAAGGAACCCTGTCACTCATTTAAAAGTATTTTTTATTTATTTATTGTACTTTATTTTCAATTGTTATCTGTATTTAAATGGAAAAAATTCTAGGATGTCGACATGTTCTGGGATTTTCTGACCCTGAGACCCGAGAGCACCCATCAGGTCTGTTTTTTGTTTTCTGACCGTGGAATTCCAGATGGTTACAGGCACATGAACGGTTATGGTTCTCACACATTCAAGTTAGTCAACAGTAAGGGAGAAGCAGTGTATTGCAAGTTTCATTACAAGGTATTTTATTGTTATCTTATAAAATATTTTTTAATGAAAAACATTATTACATTGCTATTTTACTTAATAGACTAATCAGGGTATAAAGAATATTCCTGTCGACAAGGCCGGGGAACTGTCAGGTTCTGATCCAGATTATTCCATCAGAGACTTATATAATGCCATTAGAAGTGGGAACTATCCTTCTTGGACACTGTATATACAAGTTATGACTATAGAACAGGCAGAAAACTTTAGATGGAATCCATTTGATCTTACCAAAGTGAGTAATTTATTATTATTAAAGTCTGCCATTTAATGTCTTGTTATAAAAGAATCAAAATAAACCTTTGATATTGAACATTTTATTAAAGTTAAATGCAATGTATATTTATAAACTGTTTCTAGTAACAAAGTAAGCTCTTGTCAAGTGTATGTAAAATCTCATTATAACATTAATTTTGGAACATAGTAATATAGGCACCATTCATTAATTACATGTACAGTTTTTGAACCCCTTCTGTACAGTGATATAATCAACAGAGAGGGAGTTTGCCAAAAGTAAGTACAATTATTCATGGACCCCTCTGACATCAAAGAAATGGCAGTTTTCTGATTACTTATTGGTCATGTCAATAAACTGTCTTATAAGAACAAATTTGTATGTCATTAATACCACCAAAAGTCTACATAACCAATGTCTCGACTGTCTCTTTCTTCATATGTACAGTACATCAACATGCTTTTCCTCTCCCCATAAACCATAGAGATAATTAACAGATGGCTCTGTATCCCACTGGTCAAATTGTTGTTGACTGAGTGACAGTTCGGATAATAAGTTAACACATTTTTCATAAGTTCCCACAAGGCATTTCTCACCACTCTTATCACTATGAAAAATCTCAGAAACTTAGTTGCGTTTGCCTGCACCAATTAACAAATGTAGATAAGAGACCGGGTAAAGCGAGCACAGCTAAATTTCTAGGACATCTCTTATTGAATCGCGCATTTTTTTATTCAAGTAATAACTGCATCTACTGTTCATTTCTCCAAGTTTTAGGAAATCCTCAATGTAAAACTAATAAATCTAAACTACTGTCAACAGGTACCAAATTTATTAAACATTTCATTTCATATGTATTTTACTCAAACAAATTTTACTTTATATGGTATTATAACAATATATTTTAAGTGGCACCTGATTGTTTTATAAATGTTTGTTATTAATAAAACATTGAAATATCAAACAAGTATGCACAGACAAAATAATAGTAACTTCAGAGAAAATAATAAGCAGTTTAAAATAGCTACAGTTTTTGATTCACTACTTTTTATTCAAATATATTAAGTAATAGCATTTTTTTGTAAGGTTATAACAATGCTAGTATTTTTATATCACAACACATTCTGTCATGAATAATTTTACAATAATCAAATGGTGGTAATGTTGGACATCATTAATATCATGTTAGGCTATATTTCTGCATCGTTTCCCTTCAATTGTACAAAATATACAAATGTATGGTTGTAGAGCATTAATAATTACACTATCTTTTAGTGGTCTGCATTTTTCCAAAGAAAAATGATGTTGGAAAACATTACATTTTGTTGTTTACCGTAATGACTGGCCCTGGATATGACTTTAATAAATTTAAATCTACTATGAATTTACATGCACATGATTAAATTATATCTACGTATGCATATTTGGAGGCCAAAATTCCAATTTCTTGCATAAAGCAACAAAACTATTTTTTGACAGATTTATTTTATCAAATCTTGCAATTTATTAAAATTGCTCTTTAGTTTGATGCTTTAGGTAAGTTTGTGGCCTCTGTGAGTTTGATTTTCTAAGGCAGGGGTGTCCAACCTTTTTGTTTTTCTGGGCCACATTGGAAGAAGTCAAGGAGTTTTGGGCCACAAGTATTAATATATTATATATACTTGTGGCCCAATCTTTATTATATATACTTGTGGCCTTAAATATACAAGTATATTTAAGGATTACCATATCTAGATTATAGTAATAAGTATTAAAACTTTATTACGAAAAAGAATATTATAAAAAATTACCTCTACAGACACTTTCAATTTTTACTTAGAAATAGATAAATTCATTTATTATAAAGGAGATAAACGAAAATTTATTTTAAAAACACAAATATTTGTTTTATTTGGGTCTCTAATTAATAAAAAGCGACGAAACACCATTTTAAAGTGCATTTTTATTCGAGTAATATATTTATAAATAATATGTAGCCCAAAAGTAGCCAATGCGCCAAATGATATTTTTTACGCCAAACTAACAGAAGGGTAACCAAACTTGGTGCAAAGTAACGAAATCTTGCAACGCTGGAAGAAATACTAAATAAAGCTGGAGTTGGAACTCAAGGATTACAGACCCAAATGAGAGGACAAAGAGAAAAAACAAAAGATAAAATGAGGAAGGTTGGAAAATTAAGGGTCAATATTTGCATAACAGAACGTCTATTTAAGCTTTCTCACTACTTTTTATCTTTTGGCTTTTCTCTCCTTTCCCCGAATTTGGGACTATAATCTTTGAGTCACAACTCCAGCTTTATTTAGTATTCCTTCCTCATTCACACATTTCCAAATATTTGAAAATATTTCCTTTCCACTCAAAAATAAAATATGTGTAAACTTTGTGAAACTTCTTGTTCGAGTTTATGCCGTTGAAATAAATAAATAAATAAATTTGTCAGTTTTGTTTACACTTTTATTGGGCCGCATTGGCACTTGCCTTGGGCCACATGCGGGCCGCGGGTTGGACACCCCTGTTCTAAGGTTTGGTTACAATGTTATCACCATTGCTATCCAGTCTTTTACCTTTATCACTGCAGAAGAAATTATGGAAATTTTGAAATGTCATCAATGTTGAAAACAATGGACTGAAACAGTGACAAACTTTGCAAAGGCCACTGCCTTCGCAAAGTTCGTCACTGGGGTAAATAGTTGCAAGATCTGTCATCAACAATAAAAAAAAAATTAAATTCCTCGATCTGTAGGTCAAAGACGTGACCTTGGATTGAGAGGAATAAATATTGACTGGACTTTTCTTATTTTTGCTTTTAATTCTGTGTGGACGCATGGCACAATTTTCTAAGACAGGAAAGACTTTTTGTTTTTGTTTAGAAATTTCATTATCAATTTCTAAATCCACTTTTCAAAAAGTTCACTGGCTATCTGCAGTCTTTTATTTGATTTGCGGATGAGTTTTAACCCTGTTAGACATCAGACTTTCACCAAATGTGTACATTTTTTTTGGTACCATTGATGTCGGCAGCAGGCACATTAGTAGCCTTCTGTTTACCACTCTTCAGTCCAAAAGCACTCTTTTCCCTTATAGGCAAGCTTCATTTGGCAAATACTGGAAAGGCTGGTGGGTTTCATCCATACTAAAGACCTCTTTTAGCTCTTACTTTTCTAACATTTGAAGCAGTTTTTTGGATAAATCCTAGTTTATAAAATTGAAAATATTGTAGTCAAAATGACAGAATAGAGTGGTTGGGACATAATAATAAAGCATAGAAGTAAATTTGGCCCATAAAAACGGCCACTAAATAGTCTTTTATTTAGTACTTATCATGTTTGAATGGTTTTTAGTAGACTGTGACTAAAAAACATTTCAATAACTTATATAGATTTGGCCCCATTCGGAATACCCACTGATGCCGGTGGGCACCCTGACCCTGAATAGAAATCCAGAAGATTATTTCAAAGACGTGGAGCAGATCGCCTTCTGTCCAGCTCACATGGTTCCCGGGGTGGAACCCAGTCCCGACAAGATGCTACAGGTAATGCTTTTTTTACTCCGCCAATTTACCAATTTGTTAGAGTCTAACGCCGAAACAAAACCATAGGGTCGTCTATTTTCCTACTCGGACACCCACCGTCACAGACTGGGGCCCAATTTCCTGCAGATCCCTGTGAACTGTCCTTACCGTGCCAGGTGCCACCACTACCAACGGGACGGTCCACAGACTTTCAATGACAACCAGAGTTAGTGGAAATCGGTCCAGTTCCAAATAATCGTTGGTGGGTAAACTCCGTGGTAATAGCTTTTTGTATCACTAGGTGGTGCCCCCAATTACTATCCCAACAGCTTTAATGGACCCAAAGACAAAACCGTGTTCATGGAGTCACCCGTGGCCTGTTCGCCGGAAGCCAAACGATACAACAGCTCCGACGACGACAACTTCACTCAGCCTGGCACCTTCTGGAACAAGGTGATTCTTCCTTCCATTCGCAGAAAATGCCAATCCGATACCCGATAACCTCTGTTCCTCTAACCCTTTAGGTGTTGAACGAAGAAGAGAAGCAGCGTCTAGTGGATAACATTGTCAACCACATTGTATCGGCTCAAGTCTTCATCCAGGATCGGGCCGTGCGCAACTTTACGCAGGTGGATCCCAAGTTCGGCGCCAGGATCAAAGAAGGTTTGGAGAAACTCAGAAAGGTAAAGTCAAAAGTAACAGAACCCGTCGGCCATTTGACTTCCTCCGGACACGTCGACTTAATCTTTTCTTTTCTGCAGGAACAACCGCCTCACGGACGCCTGTAATTGTGCCCAAAGTGTCTTTCCGGGTTCAATGAATGGAGGTTTAGTTACTGGCAGTTTTTACGTTATAAAATTTGCCTACAATATTTTTGCTTTATAATACGATTTTGCTGGAATTTGATCCTTTGTCAATTTGGATGAAATACAGTTTTTTGTAATGTTACATTCCAATAAAAAGTTTTTAAGCAGTTAAAACTCGGTGCAAATTAGTGAAAGATCTTTTATTGCGCCTGTTCTCGGTGGCGGTATAAGAGCGGTCAATGAAAACAAATCTGGGGGCAAACAAAACAGTCTAGATTTAGATTTTAAAAAAAAAAGATAGATTCTAAAGTAACAATCCTGCCCAGCACGTGGTACAGTCTTCGATGTTTTGACTTAAAGTAAAATGGCGGTCTGAACTCTAGTAGAATTTTAGAACATGAATTTTGGAAAAAATATACTAGTCATCTGGAATCGATGTGTACAGTCCTGACCGAAGAAATAAAACCGGTGAATAATAAGTCGGAACAATCCTATTAATTATATTTTGCTGTTTTTTGCTTTCCCCTTTAATTTGTTGCAGTTAGATTTCGATTTTATTTTTTCCTCGTGTTTCTATCGACTGTTTTAAGACCAAATTAAGGTGCTTTGCAAAAGGTTAGGTCCACTCCATTCAGTTAAGCAAACGTATCTAAAGAAACCAACACATACATTGATTTGTGTAGGTAGCAGAAACATTAAAAATAATACGACATCATTAAACTAGCATATTATTAGACAACTGTAAATGCATAAACACATAAAGTGAGATAATTCATGTGTTGCAAAAGTATAGTTCCATCGTGTGGAATTGCACATTATCGTTCCAGAAACTGCCCTTTTTGCATCCCAATGTCAAAAACAGGACGAGGCATGTTGTCTACAAGTCGCTGGAGTACTGTACAGTACATCTTGACTTATCTCGTCCCATGCAGAATGGCTGTATTCAGTTCTGCTACAGTTGGAAACTGACGTTTGTTGGCGTACACCTTCCTAGCAAAGATTTCCCAGAGGTTCTCCATGGGGTTAAGGTTGGGAATTAGTAGGCCATTCCATTACATGCACACCATTGTGTAAGAACCACACTCATGTAGTGTGCACTGCATGGATTGGTGCATTGTCCTGTTGGAATGTCTGGACTGGTCCTCCAACTCTTTCTCCAAATGCCGTGAGGTGAATACCCAACAGTCCTTGATAGTGTGAGTGGGCCTTTGTACGCCCACTCAGAAATGCGTTGTTAGTCTTTCCGTTGTATCCGAATCCGTCCCAGACTATTATTGATCCTCCTTTCATTTGGCGTTTGGAAAAAATCTTCTCATCCTCTCTGATGTCATACCAGTAATAGCACCAGCCATCAGGGCCATCTAAATTAAATGTGTTTTCGTTGCTGAATACTATTCGTCTCCATCCTGTACTTCAACTTGAATGTTCTCTAGCCCATTTTACCAGTGCTATCTTAGGGCTGATGTTAATCTGGGCTGAAGTTCCTTCTTGTACTGTACAACAGTCATCCGTTGTGCCTTACAGCTCTTGATAGGGTTGACTTATAAACATTAACCATTGGATCACGTGCCAACTGTCCGAGTGATTATCCTGATTGTTTTAGGGTGTTAACCCATCGAAGTTGACGTTCACTGAGTGCCCGTAGAGTCCTAAACGGGGTTTTTGGTTGTACTTAGTTTGATTATGTACATAATTGTTCACCACGTTATGTGACTGATTAATTTTTTTTGCTATAGCCCTGTTGGACAGCCCTTGCTGTTTTAATGCATCAATCTTGCCTCTCTCATAGGCAGATAACACCTTGCCACGACCCACTTTTCTATAAACGTTATATCAAACAAATCACACGACTCACAGTTGCAGCAGTATGATGAGAGATTGGACAGTTAAACTTTCACCTTTCGTAAATAAACCCCGACGCAAAACTTAACAATTGCCGGTCCGACAGTCTCGCGAATACTATAAAAATTATTTGTTAGAAAAGTAAACAAAAAGCTGGAATTACAAGAGAGAGTTTCAAATTTAGGAGGAATACTATCTGATCGGTATCGGGTTGAGCGTCGATGTTGACGTCTCCCGCGCTCCGAAAGGTTTCGAATTGTTACCCGAAGACAAGGGAAAATCAATCGGTATTCGTTATTTTCCGTCGCATCTTTTTATGTTTGTTCAGTAAAGTGTTCGTTGTCCGATCATAAAAATCTTTCGCGAAAGTGTTCGTTATCCGATTTGTTCGCTATTCGAACTGTTCGTTAACCGATCACCCACTGTATATGTTTTTTAGTCGTGTCAAGCGACTGACCGACGTTACGTTTCAGACTCAGTTCCCTGTCAAGATTCGACAAAATCTCCAAGGCGAATTCTTACACTTTTCTTTTTTATCTGTTCTTTTCGTCAAATTTCTTCTTTTCTCGACAATAAATTACTTATAATCTTTCATTTATGACATATTACTGCTCAATCTGCTCGCCCAGACTAATTACATCCATAAACATCGACTCGAATTTCTCAATATCACCTATTTAGTATAATTTATTTTTCCAATGTTATTTCTGTGACGATTTTAAAAGGACCTTATAATTGACAGACCACCTAAATATTACCAAAACCACTGCTTTTAATATATATATACGAATAGACACAGATATATTATATTGCATTTCTAGGCATTTTTATGCAGGAAATTCAACTGAAAAGGTAAAAAAAGGTTTTGTTTTGGGATCGGAAACAGATAAAATGTAAAATTATTATTTTCTTTGTTAGTCTATTACTGATTTAACTTGTGGCGTAGATGATCGTCCATCGGCCGCACTTTTCCACGAAATTGTTTGGGTTTTCAAAAATAGAGATGACCAGAATCAATATTGCAAATGTAGGAAATACTGCTAGATCACATTCAGAATAGACAAGTACTGCATACATACATATATTGTAAAAATCAATGAACTACAATATGGCAAAATACTTTTTGCGTATTAAATTCTACACATTTAAATTTCTGCAAACGGAACTGGAGTAGAGCATGCAAATTCATTTTTTATTTAAATAGTAAGGCCCCGCTTAACGCTGACTCGATATAACACGGTGTGCTCGAAGCCTAAAAAGGCTCAAAATTTACGCCGATTCAAATTATCGCGGCATTTCATTGATTCGTTTATATTCCCAAACACGAACCAGTCGGCAAAAAGTGACAATTCGTCGTAGCGCTGTACTTTCTTTAAATCTATGTCTGTCTGGTGCAATTTTGAAAAAAAAAAAAAAAATATATATATATCATGGATGGATGCCATAAGCAATATCGACTTAGATTCGCAGGAATTAAGGAAAGAAAAAAGAGACAAATGGAACTACACAACTTTATTGCAAAAAAACAAGAAATTCAGAAAAGTCAGGACCTCGGTCACAAAAAATGAACTTTACATTTCTGTGTGCATGTTTGTGTGTTATTTAATATATATTATTATACAAATTAATATAAAAATATCTTAAAATTAAAGTAAAATCTGTTTATTTTTGGTCGCCTGTTCCCCTTTTCCCTATTTACTGTGTTAAAATCTCGTTTAATTGATTTAGTCATATACGGTTTGGAAGATGGAAAATGGATTAATATTTAGTATTTCTTCAAAGAGTATTAGATAAAATTTGAAACAAGTGTTTGTTTAGTAATATAAATGAAACGAAAGTATCGTTTAATTTATATTACTAAAGTAAGTAAAATAAAAGTAAGTACAGTAATAGCCCGACTTACGCTACCCTGACATACGCGAACCTCCCCAACTTACGCTACCCTGACTTAGGCGGTTAAACTCAGTAGATTTTCACTTAATAACGATTTGTTAAATATAAATATAAGGAAAAATTCGCCGCTGAACCCATGCCGCTGCGGCCGGGTCAGTTGCGCTCCACCCTTATGCTTGCGTTGCAGCGTGCATTCTGCCTTCGCACCACTGGCAGCCTTTTTTTTTTCCAACTCAAACGCTCCGCCATCAGGCTTGNTTGAAACAAGTCTTTGTTTAGTAATATAAATTAAACGATACTTTCGTTTAATTTATATTACTAATGTAAGTAATATAAAGTAAGTAAAATAAAAGTAAGTATGGTAATACCCCGACTTACGCGGTTAAACACAGTAGATATTCACTTAACAACGATTTGTTAAATATAAATACAAGGAAAAATTCACTGCTGAACCCATACCGCTGGGGCCGGGTCAGTTGCGCTCTGCCCTTATGCTTGCGTTGCAGCGTGCAGTCTGGCTTCGCACCACTGGCAGCCTTTTTTTTTTTCCAACTCAAACGCTCCGCCACCAGGCTTGCGTTGCAGCGTGCAGATTGAGTTCGAATCACCGTTCGCCTTTTTCTTTGTTTTTTCTCTCAAACGCCCCTCCATCAGGCTTGCGTTGCGGCAATGAAAGTCCTGGGTTCGCGCCTCCACTCGCCTTTCTTTTTTTTTTCCTCTTTAAAATATCATTCATCTCGGCAGTTACGTCCACACACAGCTAATTTAAATAATTTCGAACATCGCATTCTTAAATAACTATTGGGTTTCTGTAAATCAATTGATTTATATCCTCATCCGTAGTGCCCGTTTTAATGTATCGCCATCTATTGGCAGGAAATTTAACGAACCGATAAAACTAAATATAATTTTTTAATAAAAAGAATATAACTTTAAAATATATATATTATATTCANGCAACGGAGCAGCGCGTATTCACTGGCTGTCCAAACGAGTGAACATTTTGTTTGTTGCATATTACATGGCGTAGAACTCTCGTCTGTCACCGCCTTAGAAAGCTAGCGACTAGAGAGTAAACACATCGGTTTGCATCGTTCTATTGCTAGCGGTGGGGCAGGGGTTCATTTTGGTTATGACTATTATATAATAAAAAATTACAATAATAAAGTGACACTCAAGGCAAATTCAGAGAAAAGTAATACAGATTATTATTATTATTATTTAGAAAGAAATACAAAAGGATTAAAATAATTGTTAAAATATAGTTTGTCTTAGGTACTTGTGGAATAAGATCTATTCCTACCAGGAACTAATTCCGCGATTGAAACGCATTTTTACCGTAAATAAAGTGTGGACATCTGATAAATTACAATTAAGTGTTGACACTTTGAAAGCCGTAATTTATCTTGCGGAAAGTTTCATGACATTTTAAACAACGATAGCAATCTAATAAAAAAATTCATTCAAATGAGATATATGCGAAAGAATAGAGTTCTTAAAGATTTATAATAGTATATATATTTATTATATTTGTAAATTTTGCATATGTTGAAATTAAAAAAATATATATAATACAAAACAATTTTTGAGTTCTACGATAATAAAATTTTGTTGCTTTAGAACAATTTTTTTTCAATAAGACCACTCCCCCCGTCAGTTTTGTCCCGCTTCATCAGCGTTAAAATCTGGTCATCTTACCATAGAGCTAATTCAGTTTACGGCTTAATTTTATACTTATAAGGATAAAATTAAATTTTATTCAAAATGTTACTCAGAATTACAAAAGCTCAAATTTATGCGGATTAAAACTTTTTATATCGATTTTTCTAAACGAAACGCGCAACACCAAAATGAATATTGAAAGCGTTCGGTTTGCAGCGCATTTGATCTTCGGTCGCCGACCGATACTGTGTTGACGTAAAATAATACAATTATTAAATAAAAACATCTGAGATGTAGAAAAATTATGCCAAGTAAAAATTTATGACAATTTAGACGCGGTGAAAAATTTTCTTTGGTAAAGATAAGCTTGGTGCTTGGAATCGTTGCCCACAAGATTTTTACCTGTATTTACCTTACATTTCGCCTCCAAACGCTAAGCTTATCTTTAGTAAAGAAAACTTGCTAAGAAAAATTTTAACCGTCGCGACGGTTAAAAATTTACAATTTAGACGACGCGTCCTCTAAATTGTAAATTTTTACTGGGCGAAATTTTTTCATACCGAATTTGGAATACAGTAATTTCTAAGGAATTATTCCGATATCGTATTACTCTCTCTCTTCGTATTTGTCGAGATAAATAATTTTAATTATTTTTCTTTATTTCCATAAAAATGTTTTCGTAATTACTAAATTTGACTTGTTTGTTTAACAGAACATTCTGACAAGGGGATTATATGATGCCGAAATGCATTAACGTTTTATAACCGACAAGGTCTTCAGAGCAACAGGCTGGCATCATTACTGCCTGTCATCTGACCTTCAAAAAATAAATCTCTCAAGTGCTTTTGTGGTAGCAGAAATACTCATATTGGAATGTAAGTTTTATCTACTAAAAGGATAATCTAAACTATTTTCTGATGGCTTTGAATGTATAGAGTGATCATAATTGAAGTTGTATAGTTTCAGCATATTTTTCAGTTGTTGAAGGATATACATAAAACTATGGATGATGAAATATACAAGATAACATGATGCAAAACACAAATTCTTGGCATGTCATGTATAGTAAATTCATATTAATGTCTCAAGTATTGGATTTTTTTTTTTGCAGTGATTGATGAATTGTTCCATGTTTCTGCTTCATAAATTGATCTGCATTCTTTGTAGGTTCAGTTGTCCAAATTTTCTCTGTCTACATACACTATATTCTTCAAATTCCTCTTTTCTCTATGATAGATCCATCTAGTTTTGACTCCCACATGCACTTGACTTCCAGCTATTTGTGGTATATGTGGGTACTAGTCCAGAGAGAAAAGTTTTGCTTGTTTGATGAATAAGGATCCTTGACTGGAAACCACTGAATTGTTGGTTCCTGGGTTAGGAGAAAGAATCTAACGATCCTTTCTCCTAACCCGTTTTTCCCATCCTTTAGACAAGCGAGACCGGACCTCAAGGTCTTGAGTCGAGTAAGTGGTAGGAGAGGGACATCCTCGTAAACATCCTACCCCCGATTAGTCTCACATATATTTATTATATTTGTAAATTTTGCATATGTTGAAATTAAAAAAATATATATAATACAAAACAATTTTTGAGTTCTACGATAATAAAATTTTGTTGCTTTAGAACAATTTTTTTTCAATAAGACCACTCCCCCCGTCAGTTTTGTCCCGCTTCATCAGCGTTAAAATCTGGTCATCTTACCATAGAGCTAATTCAGTTTACGGCTTAATTTTATACTTATAAGGATAAAATTAAATTTTATTCAAAATGTTACTCAGAATTACAAAAGCTCAAATTTATGCGGATTAAAACTTTTTATATCGATTTTTCTAAACGAAACGCGCAACACCAAAATGAATATTGAAAGCGTTCGGTTTGCAGCGCATTTGGTCTTCGGTCGCCGACCGATACTGTGTTGACGTAAAATAATACAATTATTAAATAAAAACATCTGAGATGTAGAAAAATTATGCCAAGTAAAAATTTATGACAATTTAGACGCAGTGAAAAATTTTCTTTGGTAAAGATAAGCTTGGTGCTTGGAAGCGTTGCCCACAAGATTTTTACCTGTATTTACCTTACATTTCGCCTCCAAACGCTAAGCTTATCTTTAGTAAAGAAAACTTGCTAAGAAAAATTTTAACCGTCGCGACGGTTAAAAATTTACAATTTAGACGACGCGTCCTCTAAATTGTAAATTTTTACTGGGCGAAATTTTTTCATACCGAATTTGGAATACAGTAATTTCTAAGGAATTATTCCGATATCGTATTACTCTCTCTCTTCGTATTTGTCGAGATAAATAATTTTAATTATTTTTCTTTATTTCCATAAAAATGTTTTCGTAATTACTAAATTTGACTTGTTTGTTTAACAGAACATTCTGACAAGGGAATTATATGATGCCGAAATGCATTAACGTTTTATAACTGACAAGGTCTTCAGAGCAACAGGCTGGCATCATTACTGCTTGTCATCTGACCTTCAAAAAATAAATCTCTCAAGTGCTTTTGTGGTAGCAGAAATACTCATATTGGAATGTAAGTTTTATCTACTAAAAGGATAATCTAAACTATTTTCTGATGGCTTTGAATGTATAGAGTGATCATAATTGAAGTTGTATAGTTTCAGCATATTTTTCAGTTGTTGAAGGATATACATAAAACTATGGATGATGAAATATACAAGATAACATGATGCAAAACACAAATTCTTGGCATGTCATGTATAGTAAATTCATATTAATGTCTCAAGTATTGGATTTTTTTTTTTGCAGTGATTGATGAATTGTTCCATGTTTCTGCTTCATAAATTGATCTGCATTCTTTGTAGGTTCAGTTGTCCAAATTTTCTCTGTCTACATACACTATATTCTTCAAATTCCTCTTTTCTCTATGATAGATCCATCTAGTTTTGACTCCCACATGCACTTGACTTCCAGCTATTTGTGGTATATGTGGGTACTAGTCCAGAGAGAAAAGTTTTGCTTGTTTGATGAATAAGGATCCTTGACTGGAAACCACTGAATTGTTGGTTCCTGGTTAAGGATGTGTGTCATCTGAAGATAATTCCATGTCAAAAACGGACTATCTGTTTTTGAAGGAAGTGTTTCCTTTTGGTTGGAGAATGCTTTAGTATAAAAAATTTGCACTTATAAAGAGAACTTACAAATTTAGCATTAAAAAATAGAGACATCCATCAAAATTAAGAATTCATTTTATAAAATGTTTAATAACAATAAATGTAAAACTACTCTAATGTACATAGTACATAGCATTTGCATACAAAAAATGTTTAAAGTATTTTTCCCATATACAATAAACAATTATAAAAATAATTAAAACCTTATTTTAATTGTTATTCAAATGGAAAGGATTAGTTATTGTCAAAAATCAATTTACAATGATTTAATTAAATTAGTATAACTTTATTTTATATTTATTATAGTCTTTAAATTTGATTTTAAAATTTTGCATTTTTTCAAGTTACAAATATATTTTCATATAAATATATTTTACCAGTTTATTTTTTCTTTGTGTCATATTTATTTCTTAATAAAAGAAAATGTGGATACTTTAATAGAAAAAAAACCATTAAATATTCTTTTAATAAACAGTATTTGAGTTTTGATAGAATAATTGATTTTATCTTTTATAATAATTACAATAATATACATCTATTAGTTTAAAAGAATGATTTTCAAAAAAATTTTAAACAACATTTAAAAAATTTTTTACAAGAATAAAACTTGTAAACAAATGTGCAAAAACTTGAGATCATAAAAACAAATTCTTATTTTAAAAATGTTTACATAGGTAGATACATTAACAGTAAAATCAAATAAGAAATTTTAAGTAGCTTAGAATAAGAATTTATACTTTAAGTTCTAAGAAATTAAGTGTTATAATTCATCTTTTGTTTTTTCTGATTGTTTATCTTCACCAAGATTTTTATTGACAAATTTTGTTAAGTCATCTAATTCTCTACTACCTTCGTATGCAATTAAATTTTCTTTATTGGAAGCTGGAATGTAATAAATCGTTGGATAACCTTTAATTTGATATTTTTCTGGATAATCATTAGCAGTAGCATCAATTTTTGCAATCATTAAATTTTTGTTATTTACAAATTTCTTGGCTAATTTTTTATAGACAGGCTCTAATTTTTTGCAATGTTGACACCAAGGTGCATAAAATTGCAAAAGAATATCTTTCTCAGTTTTGGTTACTAATGAATCAAATGTTGAGCCAACAACTGTAATTACTGGTCCTTTATTATTCTTTGGTGCAGGTAGGGATTTGATATGGGGACTGACATTTCCTGAAAAAAGTTTTATTGGTAAAATTTAATTAACTTGAAAATTATTATATTTCAATATAATAAATTTGTTAATACTATCTTTGCCAAATAATACATGGTTCATAAAAAAAAACCAGAATTATTTTTTAGCACATCATTTAATATTTTTCAAAATATTACCTCTGCAGTTAAGACAAGTATCCCACCATTTCACAAATTTTTTAAAATTCTCTTTTCATAAAAGTGGCTTGATTGCTTGTGAACCTATTCTATGACCATCTCTCAAATGTCATTTGATTTCTACAGTCTGACATCATGCATTATTGAATATGACAAGCCATGACTAATCTATAAATGGTTGGCAACTTCATTGACAATGATGAACTGGTTACTCTGGATTAAGACGTTTGTAGTAGCAATGTCGGTTGTACTGAATGTTGCATCTAAGTATGCCAATGCATCTAAGTATCTGCCAAATTCTGTTTTCCAGCCCAAATGTTTTATTTTTAACAAAATAATTCTGGTTCCTTTTTGACTGAACCAAGTATATCATTTTATACTAACTGTAATAAAGATAAGCTTTTGTGAGATGAGAGGTTTACAAGAGGGAAAACACACTGTAAAGACAGATACTAATAGTTTCTGAAAAATTATTATTTTCTTAATTATAAACAATAATAATAAATCAATATACATCAAAATTACTATATAATTGTATGTGCAAACATATGGTTATGTAGGTCTCATGCTTGCTGGACGGACATATTATTATTGTAGCCCAATTAAAATCTAGTGGTATTTGATTATTTAATTATAAATCAAATTTGAAATGGATAAATGAAGCAATGCTAAAATTGTAAGCTGTTTTAAATCTGAGCACTATTTTTAAAAATAAGATATTTGATTGACATCCGTTTCCTTTTTAATGCTTTCTTTACTTGAACAATCAGTATGACTAGGAATAATGATCAAAAAATTATCTCCCATAATACACATGAAATGCATTATACAAGGTTCCTATTCAAATTTTTGTTTTAATTTCCATGACTTCCCTGACCAACTTTGTACAAATTCCCTGACCCTCATGTCCCTCACAGTATAGCACATTGATAAAATAAAACAGCATTTGACTTACTATGCACATATGTTTTTCTTCTCTAACATTTTAATTAATTATTTTTTCTAATTAGCAGTTATATATTTTTTATAATTGCTGAATTATTAAAGTTAAAAATAAAATGTATTATTAAATTTCTGTTATTAATCAACAACCATGAATCTACATGACTTTGAAAAAAAAAAATCAATTTTTTAGTATTCATTAACAAGTTCTATATAATCCATGTACAGTACAAATGTATGTATTTATTAAATTTATCTCTTAATAAATTTCCTGAATTTTATAAAATATTAATAAACTGGAAAAAAAAATCAAAAATTGTTTTGTTATGCAATCAAAATTATTAAAATGAAAAATGATAAATAATTTAAACTATTTATCATAAAGAGCTTCTTGTCTTGAAAATTGTTGAAATTAATCTCTCAAATACTATAGTAGAGATAAGTAGAGAATATTATAAGTCTCTGTTATCTCTACTACAGTATTTGATATATTAGTTTAAACTATTTATCATTTTGTGCACTTTATAAATTTTTAGAAAATTTTGTGTATGCTTGGGAGAAATTTTGGGTCCTGAAAATATTCTGCACCTCTTTTCATAAGTTGTATTGCACCACATTACTTCTTGCTGCCTGCAGATGGCTGTGCTTAGTCAAGCATATTGTCAGCAAAAAATTAACAAGGCAGCCAAGGAAGCAAATTCCCTGACTTTTTGACAATTTTTTAACAAATTCCCTGACATTCCATGACTTTTTCTGAGTACTAATGAAAATCCCTAACTTTCCAGGTGTGTGGGAACTTTGATTAATATAAAAGATTTTGGACTGATTATTTAATTTATAATAATGGAATATTATAATATTAATATAAATAAAAATAACTGCACTAATTGAGTGATTCAAATACTTTAAAGAAGCCACTCCTCATAGTTTTACAATGATAAATGCTATTGTAAATTATTACAAAACATAACTATTTAATCAAGTGAAAAATTAAATTGGTGTAACTTTAAGACTAGGAATACTAAAATAACATTTAAAATAGTGTATAACAAGATATTGCTGATATTTGTAAAGAAAGATGATTACTTTAATAATCTATTTCTATAAATTAATGTAATTTATATTCTTAAAACATAAATTTAAATACCTTCTTTTACATCATTTATAAATTGTTGTAAGATATCAGAAGAAAAATCATCATCTGGTTGAAGCTGATACCGAACATTTCTTGATTGAAAGTATCCAACGTTAACATCTTCTCCACTATCATCCAGACCCAAGTCAACAAGTTCATCTTCAAATTCTTCTTCATTAGATATACAAAATGTAATTTTTCCTTTATACTTAGCAGCTGCTTTTACAACTTCTTGCCTAATTAATTGAGTCTCTACAATTTAAAACATTTAAATTTATTAATGAAAATTTATAAAAGTTACTTGTTCTTAATAAAAAATTAATCTTTCACATTTAAAAGATTGAAAGACTGTGTGGTTTGTAATTAATGTGCTTATTAAAAATCAATTTAAAATCCTTAGAACCCAGGAATTTACTGGTAACTACCATCAATAAAGTAATAATTACATACAAAACCTACACTGACTTATAGTAATAATCAAATGATAAATAAATTAATACATCATACAATATTTAATATATCTTATAGACTAACTTATAGTAATGATCAAGAGAAATAAATAAATGAAATATTCTTGAAGAAAAGATTGATCCAGCATGGAATTCAGATTTATTTCTAATTATTGAGGTGGAGCATTAGCAATGCCTCTTCTATGTGGCTTACAGAATTGTGTTCATTCTCAAAATCTCTTTGATTGATTTTGATTAAAGTTTAATAATCAAACTTTACCATTTTCCATCAATTGTGATGAGGAATCCAACAATGTAATAAAAATGTGGGGCCCACGACTTTGATTTTGAAATATAAGGTTTTAGCACAAGTGCACGTGACAAAACAATGTCGTGATGTTCTACAGTCACTAGCATGCCTTCTATGGACTTATAGAATTGAGCTCATTCTCAAAATTTAATATTCCAATTTTGATTAAACTTTCTCATTTTCCATTAATTGCAATAAGGAATCCAAAAATGTAATGAGGGTCCATTTAAATATAAAAAATAGGAGTCCGTAAACATGTTTCTCAATAGATAGAGTTATTAAAGTAATATCATCTGAGCTTTCTGATGTGACTGAGTGCACTTGATGGAATTTTGGCCTAGGGTCAAAAATAAAATCAGCATTGCATGTACTTAATAAAAAATAGGCTCAAAAAACAAACAAAACACAAGAACAAAGCAATCAATGGCAAGTGTTTTGTTTTTGGATTGCATCTCTGTGTTGATAGTGAAAGAATAGCCTCTCCTGTGGCCAGCAGGTGCAAAGTTCATTTGTCCACATACATCAGGTACAACGATTCTCTCTTCTATGCCTAACAGATACAGGTATCGCTTTTTTCCTGCCAACTCCATCTCAATTCTATTGCAGTACAACAAAGTACACAATGTTCTAGTTAAAAATTTAATGCAAGATGGATTAATGTCCTATCTTCCAATTGGGTTATTACATAATTTAAAGGTAGAAGGTAGGTCTTCATAATTAATTAACCATATTAAAGCCAAATAAAATCCAGTAATATCATTTGGTTAATAATAATAAATTAATATAAAAATTTTGATACATTTAGATTTGAGTTTTGAAACAATTTAATTTTTAAATTTTAAATACTTTATAAAAGAAGTTGAACATACATAATAACGCATATAATTCTAGTTCTAAAGTTATATTATATACTTACGAACTCTATGTTCAAAACTAAAATCTACATCATAGTATACAACAATAAGTGGAAATCTTTCTGAATATCTCCACATATTAGATCTAGTTCTTTGTCCAACTAATGGAAGAACATTTTTATTAAGAAATTCCATAATTTCTTGACTGGAACCATCCTTCTAAAATATAATAACTGTTAATTTGGATATAGGGAGGAAAAATTTCCCTTGAATAATTTTTTAAAAACTTACCTCAGAAAATATATACTTTGGTTTTTCATACTTAGAATGGAATATTTCAGGTTGATATAAAACAACTGTTTCTTCTGAAGCATGAAAATGTTTTATAGCATTTTTGTCAAATGTATGATAAAAATTAAATTTGCCTCGAAGATTATTTGCTGGAATATACAAGATATGTATATATAATTTCCATAAATGGATTTAAATNCAAGGTCACTCTATGTATTTTATTTTAAAAATTTACCAAAAATCAAATTTTTATCATAGAGATACAAAAACATCACATATATTTATTAATTTATGTAATTTTCGGTACAATAGTGTATAATTATTCAGAATAAAAATTACAAAAACAAGTGTTAAATTATGACCTAAATTTCTGATGTTATAGATTACTTTGACAAAGAATAAAATTGTTTGATTTCATTATTTGTTTTCTGAATTTTCTAATGGTAGCTGTTTTATATGTTGATTAAGTAACAACATATCATTATTTGATAATGATATGTTGATACCACAATAATGATGTAGACTACCTCATTATTGTGAGGTAGTCTACCGGAAGTTTTTTTTTTTCAGATTGAAGAGACATTACTTAATCATTATTTGTTTTTTGGCATCAAGCCAGCATGAAAGAGAATATTGTTTTGTACATGACGATATAAGATTTAGGCATATTTATCTATTTTTCATGAACACTATCACTTTATCTGAAACAGTCCATATATACTAGTTTTCTGTCTCTCTTCAATTTGTAGGTTAGTAGGATGTTTCATTTTAGGCAGTAAGCAACTTTAGGCAGTAAATGGAAAATACCGAAACTATAGAACAATAAAACACACTACATAAAGAAAATTGATTAGTGAACGTGTTTTATTTGTTTGAGAAAATAAGTAAATAAAATAAAACTTAATTTGTTATAAGAAAAATAATAAATAATTAGTTACTTTTCATTTACTTCTTTTTTAAATGGAAGAATATTTCAAATAGTAACATTACATGTTAAATATATGAAAGGATGCATCTAGAAGTTTGTTTTGACAGATATATCTAAAAGTACTTCTCATGACAAACATGATAAAACATATTCACAGATCAACAAACAAGATTGGATGATGTCAAAAGAACAGAGGACAATAAGAAATCAAAGAAATGAAAGACAACAGATAACTACAAAGAGAGAATTAAAAGGAGTGGGAAAACTGCATTGCCATCAACAGCCTTAAAAGGTCATTGTGTAAAAGAAAAAGAATGAATTAATTCAAAAATCTTCTAATTGAATACCGGTATTCAGATTAGAAGATAGAAACCACCTATAGAGGTCTGATGCAACAATACATCAACGATATGGAATGCGAGCCGATTAACGACGAATACGTTTACAAACTACAGGCTCAAGTCAAACACTTTACAAAAACATCACTTGCCAGGGAGCTAAAATTGAAAGGGACGATAGTGGCATCACCAGATACACCTAAATTATTCGCCTTTGTGAAAACACAGAAACAAACACCTTCTCTTAGACCCATTTTGGACAAGGCCAGGTCTCCAACCCAACTTCTTGAAAAAGCAGTTCATAACATTGCATCAGACCATATGAAGAATTATGATCTAAACATCAAGAGCCCCAGAGAACTTATAAAAATATTAAAGCAAACACGTGTAACGGAGTTGGCCCACATCACAGTATGTGATTTTGAATCATTATACCCTTCGATCAAATTGCAACCTTGCTTTTGCACTCTAAGGGATCTCCTAATGAACAAATTTAGAACACCTAAATATCGAAAACAGATCTTGGAATTAGCGCATCTTATGTGTTACAACTCCATAATCCAATTTAACAACAAGACCTATTTACAAAAACGAGGGGTACCCATGGGCAGCCCACTGTCTAGCAACTTATGTGAGTTGGTATTATGTAGATTGGAAGAAACAGTCATACCAAAGTATAGTTCTAATATAATTATCTATAAGAGATATGTGGACGATGTCTTTATCCTGTGGAAAACGAAACCACACATCAATGAGTTTTTGAGCCACATGAACAACAATCCATACGGGCTGACCCTGAAACTAGATCAATTAACTACCACCAATGCACACTTCTTGGACATCAACATCATGCTCAACAGTGGAAGTATTGATACGGGTATATATTATAAACCCAGCTACATCCCATGGTTTATACCGGCAAACTCAGCGGACCCGTACAATTATAAAATCGCAGCATTCCGAGCGTTGGTTAGAAGAGCATTTACACACCCTTCTAAGTGGAGTGGCACGATAACTGAGTTACAAAATATAGAACACATTGCAGTCGCACACGGATACAGAAAAGAACTAATACGAGGACTGGCAAATGCCTATTTACGAACACATGAAACACAAGAGGCACCCATTACTCAAAATGCTAATCAAGATTCAAACAGAAGACGCAACATCGTTGAATACAGCAAACAATTTCAAGCATTATATAGAGAAATTGCAACTAAAACGAACACCAGGGTAGCGTACCAAAGAACTCCCAATATATATCAATTACTACATAATGCAAAAGACAAACAGAACAATCTTAGAGCTCCGGGGGTATATAGTATTCCTGTAAAAGATGATCGATTTAAACAAGAAATGGTATACATTGGCTCCACGAAGCGTTCAATCCAACAGAGAATTAAGGAGCACAAATATGACATAGAATATGCTCGTTACACCACTGCACTATCCACCTATGCAACCGACCTGGATATTCACGCAGAACTATCAAGAGCCAGATTAATAAATAGAGCTTTTCATACGGACCACATCAGAGCCCTTGAAGCCCTGGAAATCTACAAAGCCGAACAAACGGGGAGATGTATAAACACCAAAGACGGCAACACGCTTTCTTATGATTGGCGTTACGTATGCGAATAACAACAAAACGATGACGATACATAACACACGCATGAATTCGATTATATTTTAAAACTAAACATTCATTCTAAGAATGGAATCCAATTATTTTAACCTGAGGACCTCGTCTGAGGCCGAAAACGTTTGTTTTTACAAATAGTTTACAAGTACCAGACAATAAAGGTTTAATAAGTGCGATTTTAATGATTAATTGTATGCCATTGGAATGATAATTTTTTTTATAATTCTTAACTGATTTTAAATTACTTTTCTAATAATTTCTTCATTGAATTAAAACCTTAAAATTACAAATATGACAATCTTTACCCTTTCATTTTTCTACTTTTAAATTTAACAATTTTTTTATAAATTATAATTAATACCATATTTACTCATGTATAAGATGAAGTTTCCATTCATTTTTCACTGCTTCAAAAACCTAGGTTGTCCTATATGCGCGAGCAAAGGATTCTTTGCAATTTTTGCAATAATTTTTGTGAACTGTGTATTCACATTTTTTACCGGATGCTCACCCTCTGGTGTTTAAAGACAAAAGTATTTTATCTTGGTCGTTTGAATCGTTCTTGTGTATTGTCAGGAGTAAAGATGAATAGCAATAGGAAAAGCAAAGCTTTTGAATTGAATTCCAAATTGAAATTCCAAAATCACATGGGAACCCAATATAAGTTTTAATCCATTCCCACGTGAAAATAGATGATTATTTGGAAATCAGAGTTTGGAGAAACTCATAAGTGTAATTAACTGAGAGTGGATTTGACTGTTAAGCATTGGCATAAAAAGGTTCCCGAAAGCTTTACATGAATTATGTTGTCGATTTTACAAGATTTTTCCTTAAAGTTTAAATGTCAGTAATTTTTGTGGGACAATGTGTGCATTTACATGAACTTGATGTTTCATTTGTGATTAAATGAAATAAAATTCAATTGTATTAATAAATCTAATTTTCTTTATTTTGATCTTTAAAGTCACACCTATATGTGAGATTGTCTTATACAAGAGTAAATAGGTATATTGTCTAGCCTGTACATAATATTAATACTTTAATTACAGAGTAGTAAGCTATTCAGTTTTTAATAAAATAATAAATATATTCAGGAATTTATAACCTGCAGAACAAATCATAAAATGGTATCAAATATAAATCAAACAGAATTATTTAAAAAAAAAAAATGTCAGAATTTTTGTAATTCCATTGTCAAATTGGAAAATGAAACAATTAAATATTAAATTATTGAGAAAAAATAGTTGGAATAATTATTTTTAATTTTTTAATTAATAATGAGCACACATAAAATTTGTATTTTTTTTTTTCCTTACAAATTTTCAGTATTTCAAAAATCTTTTTATTAGAAAAAAATAGTGAAATGTTATTTATTATTGAATGCTTTATTAATTTGTTAAATTATTTATTAAAATTCCTTCTTTAAAGAAATGAAAAAATGTCAAAAATATTTTATTCTTTATACAAAAATGAATGTCTTACCTGCTTCTATATATTCTTTGTAGAAATGATCTTGGTCTTTAAAATATCCAACAACAACTGGATCATTTTTCTTTAAATTATTTTCCAGAGATTTTATTGAGACAACTTCAGTACTAGGAGAACTTGCTTGTTCAATCATATGTTTCACAATTCCTAGAAATTTTTAATATTTTTGAAATTTTATTTAGTACAGTTTATTGAATAAGATAATATTTATCCTTACAGAAGCAATTGATTGTTATATTTTAATTGAAGAAAGCTATATCATTAATTTTTTATTACATCTACTTAAAATGTAGTATGTAATAACAATCATGTTAAATTTAAAGTAAAAATACATTTTGAATTTATCAATAAGAGTAGAAGTATCGATTATGATTTAAGAAAATGATGCAAAATGTTAACTTCTATTATTATTTGGTCACTGAAGATCATTAAATACAATACTGGCAAATAAATTTAAATAATGTTAAAAAATAATGAAGAGAAAAGTAAAAATCAATATTTCTGATTATACAAAATTAAATTTTGTTCATTAATAAATTTTTATCCTTTCAATAGTAAGAGATTTGAATATTCTTATTTCATATTCTCTTAAAGGAAATTAAACTGAACCAAAGTTAAAATCAATCTCTTGCTTAATTTATAGTATATTTATTTACACAATTAAATCTGATTAATTCAAGTTATTGGATAAATCAAATTCGCTATCATTTCCATTATAATTTGTATATAAAAAATAGTTAATTCAAGTTTTTAATACAATTTTTGACAATTTTAAGCTAGTACATTGCATATTTAAAAAATTAAACAAGAAATTAACATATAGTCAACAGACTTAAAGAATGCATTTTAGGAAACTCCTAAAATGCATATGTTCTGTAAACCTGTGAAGAATAAACAAAATAGTCAATGTTTTATAGTTTTAGTAGTATGAGAATCTAGATAGCATAGCTGTTTAGCTACATTTTTGCAACTTCTTAGCGTGGAATTTACACAAATCTGTCTTTACCTAAAAAGTTAAAGCAAATAAAAAAGTGGGAAAAAAGTAAAAATGTAGAACGCTGATAAACTTTACAAACTTGAAGAAACCTAGTTTACTTTTCAAAACTTAACTATTTTGAATTTTTGATAATTCAAAATTATTTTGATTTCCTTGATACAAACAACAACAATAAAATAAAATGATTAAGCTTATCAAAAACTGCTAGAATTTTTTATTACATTTGTTCCATTATCATATCTTTAAACAGAAGAATGAAAGAGTATTTCACTTCTGTTAGTAAAAACAATGAGAAGATTATTTCTTTAACACAATGATTATTGGAATGTTGTGAATACAGGAAAGTTACTCCATAAGATTGTTAGCACATATATAATACAGTAGAGCGTCAATTTTCTGAAAGTCAATCATCCAAAAGAATTCCAGTCGGCAAATTTAAATTTTCGCCAGTGCTGTGGCACTTCAATCTTTGGCTATGTCTTGGGCTACTCAAATATTTTATGTTTTTGATACTTAATTAACATCTGAAGTATAATTTTTTTATTGTTTTTATATTTTTCAATATATTTATTTTGTCTGTACAAAATAAAAAAATAATTTTTAACGATACAATAGTCTTTGTTAGGCTTAACATCGACGAAAATTCAACGCGAAGCGACACGCAACTGAGAAAAATTTCAACATTGGATACGTTAAACTATTTTTTCGTATATAAATCGGTCATCCCAAATATCAGTTATACGAACAACCCCAGTCCACAATTGATTTGGAAAATCGACGCTCTACTGTATTATCTAGATCAGCATTTCTCAATCTATGGGTCATGTTAAAATTTTAATGGACTGTGAAATGATATTACCTTCTGCAGAAATACTTGTTATTACTGAAATATCCTCTAAGAACTAGGAACAATAAAAGTATCTGTTACGTACTGAGAATTTTAACAACTTTTTCCTTGTAATTATTATCGTCATTTAGTAATAAAATTAAGATTATAGAATGCATTCATATGAAATTTATTTCTCTTTTCTATTTTGAATAGCATCAAAATAGATATTTTATGTAAGATAAAGCCATTTAAGTTGCAATGGTTTAGAACAGCGATTCCCAACCTGTGGTACGCGTACCCCTAGGGGTACGCGATAGGTTGTTTAGGGGTACAGAAAAAAGTTAGTTATTATGGCAGAAAAAATAATATATTATGTATCACAAACTAATAGTATTAAAAAATNATGTATCACAAACTAATAATATTAAAAAATCATTAGGTAAAATATGTTCCTTGCAACAATCACAACTTTATTATACATATTTTCATTTAAAGTTTTTTTCTTCAATTTAAAGTTACAATATGTAAAATTAACATTAAATGAGGGGTACAATCTGGAGATACGACATGTCACGGGGTACGCTAATGAAAAAAGGTTGGGAACCACTGGTTTAGAAAATATTTCCTTGTTTATTCAAACTTTTAAGCATATTGTCATACATAAAAATAAATTATAAAAAAATAAATAACAGATGAATTATGGCACAAGTGGATCAATAAATAATTTTTAAAGATGTTTTTTGTATGTACAAAATGAAACTGACAAAATCTTACAATCTGAAAACTACATTAAAAAAAGTTCATTAAGTTTATAAAAAAAAATTTGTAATATTTTTCAAAGTAAAATAGACTTCTCAATAATTCTGAAACAGTCTGTTTTATTTACAATCATTCTTCTCTGACTGCACTTAAATAATAACCAAACCTTGATACTAACCTTTAAACAGTTAAAGAATTAGGCACAGTAGTGGCCTTCTTTATATTAGCAGTTGTGTTAATGTATTTATTTATTTATCTTAGTTAGTTTATTTATTTATATATTTATTTATTCATGTATTATATGTATGTATAATATATGCATATATTTGTACAAGTAATCCATATATATTGTAATTCTTTATTTACGGGCCTGCAACATTAAACATCTAAAAGTTCAAATGTTTAAAAAGTTCCAGAACAAATCTTATTACAGAAATTTGGAATCATTTGATTTGTTGTTCCTGAAGAAAGCCATTCAAATGGCCAAAAACATTTGAAAAGTGAATAAAAAAGGCCACATTTTTAAAGGTTAGTGTTGAGGTTTGGTTATTATTTACAACCATCAGTCTTACATTTTTAATAATTAAATTTCGATAATAAACAGTTGTGAGAATACGAGTGGGGTAAACCCTCTAGTCGTTAGAACCATTAGTTCTACTCACTGGGTCACTGGATGGCATTTTAGGAGGGCTGATAGTCAAGTGGGGAGAGTTGCAGGTAAGTTCAATTGGAGCCCATTTAAACAAAAGAACAGGCAGGTAGATTAGCAAATAATAAACAAAATTTAATGAATATGATAATAAACTACATAAAGAAATAATCTATTGCTAAATCAAATATCAACTCTATACCCTTCTAACTACCAAGAGAGAGTTTACAATAATATATATATTAATACTTCTGTCTAGACTAGTGTATTTAGTCTAGTTTGATGTGTAGAGCTTCTCTTCTGATATGTTGATGGAGAAAGAATGGGAGACGAATGATGGAGAGCCAGAGCAGAACAATATACTCTTTATGGCATCCATACTTTCATGTGGCAGTGTTCATTCCTCCCTTGACTGCTGCCATTCTCTATGGCCGTCTGTGTTACTTTCCGTTGCTGCCCTGAGATTATGATTTCTCCCCCTTTTATTCTAAATTTCTCTCTAATTGGACTTTAATATTCTTAATATCTGATGGGATATTATTTCTGACGCAAATGAACAGATGTTCATTGGAGATGTGTGATAACATCTCTCCCAAAGGAAGTTTTACTTCCCTTCTTATGAATTTGACAGATGTGTTAAATTTGACATCAATTTAATACTTTAACAAATTCTTGATAACTTTAAATTATTCTGGATTGTCACACTGTGAAATTGAAGTAAGTTATTTGTTACAAATCAAAATCAGCCTGAACTAGTCTTTATAAATGTTCTCAATTTCTACATTTTACATGTAGAAGTTATTATCAATAATGCACAATTTTATTTCATTATACAGGGTGGGCCAACGAAAACGAAACGACAGAGTTATTGTGTTCGTCCAAGCAAATCGCTCGGACAGGTCGATTTTATTCTCAAGGGGGACATCTTCTGCAATAAAGTTTTTGCGATTCTGAATACAACAGATGACAAAAAATTTTAAACACTCATTCATTTTTTATTAAGTAAACAAACATTTATTTCGGAAAAAAGTAACACAAACTATTAACAAACATAAAAAAACCTTTTAAGCTAGACTGCATATGCAAGGAAAAAAAATCAATCATAAAATTAATACGGATAATGTGTTATCTGTTTTTAGATGTTCTTTTTTGTAGTGTTCACATTAAGCTTGATCACTTAGTGATTCAATCAGAATTTAAGATTATTATTTGTTTATTGTGAATTTTGTACAACATAATCGTTATGGTTTACACAATTGCTGAAAGGATGGAAATAGTAACTCTTCATTTCAGAAATGGCAAGAATGCTAATCTTACTGCAAATTTATTTAATCAACGCTATCCAAACAAACATTGTAACGCAAAATACGTTCTGGAGTTGGTTCAAAAGTTTGTTAATGGGTTCTGTGGCTAACAAAAAACGTGTCCCCGGACATGAACATCCAGTAAGAAACGAAGCGACAGAGATGGGGATTTTGGGGCAAGTTGCTGCGAACCCAACTTTAAGTACAAAGAAGCTAGAGGCTATGACTAGCATTAGCAGAACATCTATTTGCCGGATCCTCAAAGCTCACAAGTTTCATCCATACAAAATTAATTTAGTTCACCAATTAAATGAAGATGATTTTGTGAAATTATGACAGAAAGGTTAAGAGTTGACATGAATTATTTTTTTAACATTTGTTTTTCCGATGAGTGCACTTTTTTTTAAACTCAACAGTTAATCGTCACAATTGTCGATATTGGTCAGATAATAACCCAAGCATATTTCATGAAGTTCATAGCCAAACTCCACAAAAGCTAAATGTATGGGCCGGAATGTTTGGAGATCGAGTACTTGGCCACATTTTCCTAGATGGTAATCTAACGGGAGAAAGTTATTTAGATTTACTTGAAAATGTTGTACATCCATTACTTGTTAATATCATCAAACATGATGACCGATACTTAGAAGACCGCCTTACTTTCCAACAAGATGGAGCCCCCCGCATTATGCAAGACCAGTTACAGAGTTTTTGAACACGGCTTTTCCTGGGCATTGGATCAGATGTAGAGGTCCTTTAGAATGGCCGGCTAGATCCCCAGATCTTAGTCCTCTTGATTTTTCTCTTTGGGAACATTTAAAAAATAAGATCTATGCAACCGAACCAGGATCTCTTGAAGAATTAAGACAAAGAATTGTAGATGAGTGTTCTCAAATAACACCCGAAACTTTCCGAAATGTAAGAAACCGTTTTGAGCAAAATTTATACTATTGTATGGAGGCTAGTGGTGCTCAATTCGAACATTTATTGAATAGTTGATAACTTTTTCTTATGTTTGTTACTTTATTTGAAATAAATGTTTGTTTAGTTAATAAAAAATGAATGAGTTTTTAAAATTTTTTGTTGTCTGTTGTATTCAGAATTGCAAAAACTTTATTGCAAAAGTTGCCCCCTTGAGAATAAAATCGACCTGTCCGAGCAATTTGCTTGGATGAACACGATAACTCGGCCGTTTTGTTTTCGTTGGCCCACCCTCTATAATATACAGTGACTCCAGTTTACCAAGTTTTTTAAAATGTTTATAATATAAATTGGGTCTAAATAAAATTTGCATCATGTTCCTAGATTTAAGATTTCTTACATTTGCCACACATATCATTGCTAAATTTGACTAAATAAACACATCCTAAGTTAGATATTTCTGAACTAAACTAATAGCTATGAGTGTGAAAATAGTAATTCTGTTTTATTATTATTAGAACAGTAAGTAGATTATTATGCTAATAGACTTTAGTTTAAAACAACACTAAAAATTACTTTGATTCTATTCAAAATCAATACTTTAAAAGATTCAATAAGTAGCTATCATTTTTAAAAATATATTTTAATTCTTAAAATATTTGTTATTAACTATATAACTAATGAATGTAAAATTTAAATACTGAATGTTATTTAAAATTTGATATATTTAACATGTGTTAAAATTATAGATGACTTGATTCCTAACATAAACATATGGGACTAATATTCTTGTTTCAGGTGTTACAATCAACATTACATGTACTGTACAAGCTGATGTTGGCCTGACAGGCCAAAATTTTTGTTGAAAAAACACTGACTACCTTAAGAAGCTGCTTTGTTTTAATGTTATTGATTATATTTAATTGATGATGAAGATGATATCATGACATCCAATTACACAAATCTCCTGATATTTGATTTTAAAATGTTCAACTGAATTAATAATTTTAAAATAATTTTCTAAAGATAACTTTGAAAGTTTGTAATTAAAAGACAATCTATGACCAAATTTGTAATTTGATGAAAGTTAATTTTTAGTTCACTTTAAGTCTCAGTTTATATGTTAGTTAAATGGAATAATACTAAAGTTTATCACCTTTTATATTAATAAAAATTTTTGAGTTACTAATTAATAAACAGTTAATAATTATTCTTTTTATTATAAATTCAGTCATTTGCTTTTATTCAATAGAAAAATTAGTCTAAACTTGAAAATTACCTGACTCATCTCTAGGACCATCATAGGTATATTTTTGACCATGTCGAAAAATTAATAATGTAGGCCATCCTGAAACATCATACTGATTTGCTAAATCTTTCTCAGCTATACCATCTACTTTTGCTAGAGGTATTGGAGGTGATCTATTTGCTAGTTGTCTTGCTGCACGTTCATATTCTGGTGCTAATCTCTTACAGTGACCACACCTAATAAAACACATTTAAATATTTGTGTTATATTATATTAAGTTTTGTTTTAAACAAAATTTTTTAAAAATCAAATATTTTGAATTTCTTAAGAAAAATTTATAAAAAAAAGTTTACTGGTAATAGTAAACCATAATTGGAATTATGCCACTTCAAATTTATTAGTATATACTTAATGATTTAAACAAATAATTCAAATAAAATTTTGATTATACATCTACTTGATTTACAATAACTATTATCTATTATTTTACTTATTTCTTTACACTTACCAAGGTGCATAAAATTCAACAAGAATAATTTCTGCTTTATTTACAGTTTCTGTAAAATTTTCTTTTGTAAGAGAAATAACCATTTCTGGTGGAGGTTTCCAGTTAGGATCAGCTTGTTCTTTCATATGTTCAACAATACCTTTATTTAAACATATAAAAGTTAAATATAATTATCTATAGAAAATGAAAGCACAGTAACTGTACAAGAAATTTCAATTATAATTTTTTTATATAAACATCTTATAGCAATTAAAATAAAGTTTTAACATTTTTAAAAATTAGAATATAAATATAAAATTTCATATTAAAATTTTTAGTTTTTATTATATTGATTAAATTTTCAAATTAATATAAAAATTTAAATATTAAAATACTATTTAACATTAATTTAATTAAAACTTAATTACAAAACAAAGAATAAAATTAACCAAAAACAAAATGGAAGAGATAAGACATTCCAATGAGCTTTCCAATTTCAGGAGACTTTGCCAAAATAGTATTTGATAGTTAGGATTCAGTAATTGTTAAATTTTACAGCATAACTGAAAAGTTTTTGTAACAAATTCTCTTATCTGCTAGCTGACAATATCAGAACTCAGCTTTTCATTAAAACACAGAAATATTTTATAAAACAAATTCCACAATCAGAGCTTCCACAAAGTTTTAAAAGCCTGCAGACAAATTAACTGGTATTGTAAGAATACAATAGTATGTTTATAAGCAAATAAAAGCAACATACCAGTTTTTATCAAATGTTCAACTTACCAAAACAAAATGCATCAAACTAACTCTAAATGCCTATACACTGACCTGACTAATAAATTATTAATGAATGTAGAAAAAATTACCAGAGACAAGCTTCTTCCCGAATATTTTTATCTTGTAAACCACCTAGAGGTATAAGTGTACCAAGATTATTTGAGATGTCAAAACTCACAAACTAGAATGGCCATTGTGATCAAAAAGCTGGAATTACAAGGGAGAGTTTCAAAATTCAGAGGAATACTATCTGATTGGTATCAGGTGTTGATATCTCCTGTGCTTCAAAAGATTTTGAATTGTTACCTGAAGACAAGGGAAAATCAATTGGTATTCATTATTTTCCATCACTTCTTTTTATGTTTGTTCAGTAAAGTGTTCATTGTCCGATCATAAAAATCTTTTGCAAAAGTGTTCATTATCCGATTTGTTTGCTATCCAAACTGTTCATTAACCGATCACTCACTGTATATGTTATATTACATCTCAGTCCAAAAGATAATGATGTCTAAAAATTACTAGCAACATGATAATATGTTTCATACAGTAATGAGGAATTCATAGTTTTAAGGAGGGGCTCGAAAGTGCCATTTGTTAGACAATGATATTAACATTAATGTTAAAATTTATATGTTCTAATTTGAGTGCACATGCTATTTTTAAATATTTAATGTTAATTTGTTCTGATTAGAAGGCAGGAACATGTTAGACAATGAAAAACATTTTTTGGCACTTCTGTTACTAATAAAATGTATATTTCTAAACATCTCTAATACAATCTATCACCCCAAGTTGAGAATCCCACTTCCTTACTATATTATTATACAGACACAAGAAATTATTTTTTATTTTTTTCTGAATACTCTAAGAAACTGTCATTATTCTTTACATTTAACTTGTTGAAGAGAATGGCATACTGAAAATCAGTTTTTTAAGTAAACATAATTTATGAGAATATTTTCTGTGTTTTTTCTCATGGAGAGGGCTCAAACCTGAAAAACACCCCCATTCCTATGCATTTGGCTTCATATTATAATTATTCTAATGTGTTGATTTCAAATTACTTGAAAGCTGTTTTTATAGTTAGTGTTGCAAAAGCAATAAACAAATAATTATTGTGTGAAGTGTTATATCTCAAATAACTGCTACCAGATTAAAAGTGATTTAATTTTTAAATATAATTAGGAAACTATGTTGCTGTAAAATTTTGCTGTTTTCTGATGAACAAGTATAATAATAAAAAATACAAACCTAAAGCACTTCTTGGTCCTTCATATGGATATTTTACTCCTTTACGAAATATATATAAAGTAGGATAACCAGAAACATCATACTGAGATGCTAATTCAGTTTCAACTGTAGCATCTAATTTAGCCAAAGGAATAGGTGGGGTTTCTTCTTTTAACATTTTTGCAGCTTTAGCATATTCAGGTGCTAAAGCTTGACAATGACCACACCTATAATAATAAACTATTTTAGAAACTTGCATTTTCAATACTTAAATTTAAAGATTTTATTACATTAAATATATGCATATAAATATATTATAAATTATGCATAAATTTAGCCAGTAACATGTTTTTGTAGAAATATATTTATCAAAATATTTTCAAAATTTAAATGATAGCAAAATATATAATGAGATCTTTTGTAATTACAGTAATCATATTTCTCTCTACAATTAATACAATCTTAACATAAAAAATAATAAAGTTGTTATATTCCAAAAGTTTAAAATTTAATATTTAATTTTTGCAATAATCTTTTGAAGAAACTTTAACGCAATGAAATTCTCATTTCAAATCATTAACGTATAAAGAAACTTAAAAAAAAAAATTAACAGGAAACAGAGAAAAGGAGGATTTCAACTTGTTCAAGGAATATCAATAGTTTTCTTTATTTTTCTATATAGTTTCTATTTTTTAATTTCCACAATTCATAAAGCAGCATAAATGTCTTTTTCACAAATATTCATTTTTTGATGTGTTACAAAAGTATAGGTACACCACTTAGAAGTCTCTTAAAAATTAATTTATCATAATAATAATTAAAATTATCACCAGAGTGAGATATCATCATTTTCAACTGTCATAATGGCTTTTTTGAATGTTTTATTGAATGTTATATAAACATTTTCAACAATGCCTTGTGGAACTGTATTTCAGGAGCAAGAAATATGTAAAATTTATTATTTGAGTGGTTCAGGCAAGTCTCTGAGGCAAATTGCTGCAGCTGTAAATAGATTTATGAATGCTATTTGAAATGTTTTGCAAGGTGAAAATTATGGGCAAAAAAAGAAGTCAGGAAGGCCTAAATGTTTAACATTCAGGAATGAGAGACGTGTTTTGAAACTTATAACTAATAAAAACATGTCAACAAGGCAAGCTGCTGCTGAATTACCAGTAGATGTATCTCACGTGACTGTTTAGAGAACTTTAAAAAGCAATGACAATGTAAAATATTTAAAAATGAATTTGAAATCACCTTTAACTGCCAAACATAAATCAATGTGTTTAAACTGGACTAAAGATAAGATGGGATGGGCTGAAAAATGGCAAGAAATAACATTTAGTGATGAGAAGAAGTTTAATTTAGATCGCCCTGATGGGTTTTCATATTATTGGCATGATTTACAAAGAGAAAACAGAGTTAAATTAAACCAGCAACAAGGGGGTGGGTCTGTAATGATTTGCTGTGGTTTTGGATGGGGAGGTAAAAATGATTTAGTATTTGTTGACAAAAATATGAACTCAGAAAAGTATCACGAATTATTGTATAATAATATGATTACATTTGGTGCATTAATTGGAGGTCATAAATGGAAGTTTCAACAAGATAATGCTCCTATTCATGCCTCAATGTCAACAAAAAATTGGTTTAAAAAAGAAAATATTGATGTGATTGACTGGCCTTCACGTAGTCCAGATTTAAATCCCATTGAAAATTTATGGGGGATTTTAGCAGCCACTGTTTATAAAAAAGAGAAACAATATGAATTTGTAAATCAATTGAAAATTGCAATAATGGATGCATGGGATGAAATTAAGGATGAACAATTAAAAAAGTTATAAACTCCATGCTTAATAGAATTTTTCAAGTAATTGTAGCCAACGGGGGTGAAACCAAACACTAAAAGTGTTTAAAATATATTTAAAAATTATTTTTATGTAACTTTAGAAAGTGTACCTATACTTTTGTAACACATCAAAAAATGAATACAGTAGAGTCCCAAAAACTCGGCCTAATATGGACTGAAGGGTGGCAGTTTGTGAAAATGCCAGGTTATCGGGAATGGGGTTAAAAAAGAATAAGTACGAGTGTTTCCTCAGAAAATACTGTACTGTACTTGTATGTATTGTTTGCTTGAAAATACAACAGAGAATAAACTGCCCAAATACCCTTAAACAAAGGAAAAGTATATACTTTATGAAGGCATAGAGCATTTATGACATGAAAATGAAAATTAATGAATACACAGTGTACAGTAATTTACCTGATAAGACAGACTTCAGAAAAATATTTTAAGAGGCATAAAGCTGTCTATAGTGAAAACTAACTAGGGGTTTTTTTGCCCTGCCAGGGTGTGGCCAGGTTATCCGGACTTCTGGGTTATTAAGTGCAGAGTTTTCAGGACTCTACTGTATTTGTGATAAAAATTTATGACACTTTATGAAATGTAAAAACATCTCATAAAACAATTAAAATAATGATAAAAAATAATTAATAATATTTCCAGTAATAATTTCAAAATAAATTTTGAAAAAACACAAAATTTGTGGTGTTCCTATACTTTTGTAACAGACTGTAGTGAACAGTTTCAAATAACCTATTCAAAATTCACAAAACATGTTGTTTTCAGATAGATATATATCTAATGTATTTCCATCTGAGATTTCTTGCTGTTCTCTCATAAACTTAAATTTTTCTAAATAGTTATTATTTTTTGCTATTTTTAATTATACATTCTTAATATTATACTTACAGTTAAATAATAAATCATGTTTATTTATTATTTGTTTAAAATATGTCCATTTTAAAAACCTTAACATTAACTTTAAGTTATTTTTATTTGGTAACCAATAATTTGTGTCTTTTGATTCTGTTATTATAATTTTTGAATTTGTAAAATTAAAAATTCTACTTTAAAGAAAAAGTATTCACTGTTAACCTTTATTTTGGTTTAATGTCATGTCACATAAATCAGTACTTAGTGTAATTGAAAATGCTCATTGAGAATAGTGTTATCTAATCTTTTTCCAGAACAATTCAGCTACAGAAAGTTCTGGCAATCATAATTTGAATCTGCATGACTATATATAGGATTTCTTAAACAAAAATGAAGTTACTACAGATCTTTGATTTACATGTGAATTATCAGTTTTAATATCAGTGCTCTATATCATAAAAATACTCTAGATACAAGGAAACTTCTCATATTGATTACTGATAATTCTGTATGCTGATGGTGTGCATATTGAAAATGTTTTTTACAAAATTATTGTCTCCCAAGGTTGCTGAACTTGGACAGTAAATAATGTAATATATAATTTCAAGAATAAAGTCAATTAAGATGAGCAATTATTTATTGTGACAATGTCACAATAAATTTTTAATCATATTTTTAATTTATTTAATTTAAAATATATGCTCTCCACCTAAAATTAGTACTGTAGTGACTTGCACCTGTACATCATACTTTTCTGTTAGTAATGGAATTGTGCCAGCCATCTATCTAACTCCTTTTGGGGGAAAAGTTTTGAATTGAAATAATGTGACTTCTGGTTTGCATTAGAAGTTCATATATGGTTAATTGGGGCCTCATACCCCTAGGCTTTCCATATATGGTCTTGGCTTTCATCTATCTAACTCCATTCTTGAGATTACAGAAGAACAGACAGATAGACAACAATGGAAATTTATAGGTCTACAGTTTTTTCAAATTACAGTCCAACAAACATTTTTTGTTTTTTTAAGAAGATTCTACACATCATGAACATCTATAGAAAAAATACATAAAACATTCTATGATAAACTTAAAAGTAGCGACACCACCTTAACAGTTAAACATTTATGCTCAAACAAATGTTTTCAATTTGCTTTACAAATCATCCTCAGGTTACATTACAGAATATCATAAAAGAATAATTTAAAAATCAAATACATTACAAATCTTTTTAACAGTTTATTTGTAATGCATTCAATTTTTATACAAATGTATTTAAGTTATATTTTAATCAATTTCTAACTTCATCAACTATTTTTATAATCAAGACATAATAATTTATATATTCTGAAATCAAAAGTATTAACATAACATATATATTATGATGATGAAATATGGGTCAAATTTATTTGAAACAATCTATTTATTGAATATATTAATACATACCATGGAGCATAAAATTCTACCAATATTATATCTCTTGGCAAGACAACTAAATCAAAATTATCTTTATTTAATACAATAACATCATCATCTTCAGGTATGTTGACAGTTCCACGACCCTCAACAACTGGAATATCTAAAAAATAATTATATGTTAATATGCAAATGATATAATATTCTTATACAGTGGTACCTCAGGATACGAAATTAATCCGTTCCGAAACTGAGATCGTATCATGAAAATGTCGTAAGGTGGATCATCTTTTCCCATACGATTACATGTAAAACCAAATAATTCGTTCCAACGCGAAAAACATACTCAAATTAAAGCCAAGTAATACATTAAAAAAATAACTGTAGTAAGAAAAACAAATGAAAAATGCGAACTAATGTAA
>NW_019384532.1:697069-705854 GCF_000671375.1 Centruroides sculpturatus | reverse complement strand
CAGTGGCGGCCTTAGGGGGTGGCGAGCAGGGCAATCGCCCGGGGCCTCGCTCTTGGAGGGGCCTCGCGCAACAACCAAGTAGAAAAAAGTTGATATTTAAAACTTTTTATTTTATCCTTGGCTATTAGTTATAACAATAAAATAAATTTAATTTATAGTACAGTATATATTAATATTAATAAGTGCCTACTATTTCAATTCACATACTTTGCACAAAGGACAAGGGCCTCGCAAAGATCTGCCGCCCAGAGCCTCGCAATGGATAAGGCTGCCGCTGCATGTGCATGTTAACAAATCTTAATAGACCAATTATAGAAATGAGGCTCAAATTTTCCACAAATTTAAAAATTCATAGAAAATTAACAAATCCAATTTTTTAAATTCTTAACTGCAGGTTAGTAAAGAATTAAATAAGATTCTAATGCAACAAACCATTGGGATTCTGTTACAACAAACTATTATATTCTATCTGCTTTGATTTTTGAGAACTTTTTGGAAAAGAATTTTCTCATGGAAAAAGCATTATATTTTAAATGCCATCTGCTGGAAATCATATGCATAACCAAAGAGGTTAAAATCATCCTTAAACTCCAGATTTCTTAAAATCTTATTATGGAAATGAGTTTTTGACTAAATATGTCAAACCTACAGATAAAAAAACTGGTAATAAAAGCCATGAGTTAGATGAGCTTCAGGTGCTGACCATATAGATTATGGTCAGCAGTCTGCAGCTCTAGAACCACATTCAGCTCATTTAAGAATAATATGTGGCTCCCATGCCTTCTCTACATAGAATACCTCCATTGATAGATCAGCAGAAATTTGCTAATGTAAGCTGTTACAATGAAATAATACTACATCTTAGCAGAATGGTTATTGTAAGATATCTATATTCTATAAGCCATAGATAAAACAGTATAACAATATTTTTTGTACTGATGGCCATTTACTTTAGTATCATCAAATCAGTTTTCTGCAGATTACATTTATAAAATGTAATCTGCAGAAATTTATAAATGCAAATTTATGTCAGTGAAAATGCTCCTTTTTGTTGTAAAATAATTACAGATTTCATATTGAAATACATATTTTAAAAGCTTATGAATAATTATGTGTGGCTCTACTATGCCACACTACATAATGAAAAGATAGAAATTACATTACAATTGTTCACAAAAATTTGTAATAGCAATCTGAATACAAAATGACTATCTTATGCATGAATTATTATCCTCATCTCCATCAAGGTTGCATTTCAAGTATATAATGTTCCATTTTAGGATTTGATTGTAAGTTTTAAAGTAGGGATTACAAATTTATCAACTTTTTTTTATTACTGGTTTTAAAATATTATCCAAATGCAAAAATTAGTATACTGATCAGAGAGTCAGAAACTAAATAATGATTAATGCATTAGGTCAAATTGAATTCCCTTTCTTCTATTTTGAAAAGAAAGTTTATTATTTGAAAAATGGAACATGCTATAATTTTTTAAGTTTTTTAAAACTCTTTCTGCCCTGTGGGCACTAAGAGGGCCTTTTTTAGCAAGCCCATTATGAGTTCGGCCAATGGGGCGGCTGGGTGGTGAGGGACAGAGCTCAAAATATCTAGATGGACCACCTCACGAAAAATTCCTGGGAATTTTCTACCCGTCCAAATTTAATCCCAGATTCCTAGAGGGGTAAGCTGCTGCCTTACCACTTGGCCATCCAGCTGTCAGTTTCTGTGCTTAAAAAGTAGCCACTCAAAAAGCACTCACATTCAAATAAATTTGTTCCATTTTGTGCTCAACTAAAATTGCTTTTGGCACTTTAGGTAATACAGGTAAAGGAACATATTGCCAAACTGATTAGCATATATATATTATATATATACTGACATGATGAAAGTGTATACAAAAATATTTGGCTTAAAGAAATTATTACAGGTTTATCTATTTTTACTAAATTTTCCAGTTAAAAAAATATCAAATTACCAGTATATTTTACCAGTAATGCAATCTCTACTTTTAAGCTTTTACTTTCTCAGCTGATTAAGAATATTCTGTGAGATACAAGCTTCTCAATTTCTTGTGATGAATCAAGTGATGTCAATGATGTTTCATAAGTCACTCTTATGACTAAATATGTTAATTCTAAATAACTGGAAATTGAGCTTATTGAATTGCTATCTCTCAAAGGAAGAAGATAACTTCTCAGACGATGCTGTCTATTTAAGAAAAAAGAAACTTTTACAACATTATCATTATCTCAATCACTGTAGACAAGAGAATAACTTGGTTTATGTAACAGTAGCAGATCCAAAGGGTAATTACAGGGACTTAAGCCCTCTCCATTAACACAAAAAAAAGTAAAATTTATTTGTTCAAACTTCAAAACATTTTTAAAAACACTTATCATGGCAATATGATTTATCAGATCATCAGCAATACAACCATCTTGTACTTATTAATTATTCAAATATTTTTAAATTAGCCCTCTTCTCTTAGCCTTCCTTCCTCCTCCAGAAGAATCTAATTCTTCTGGATCCACTACTGTTATTTAATGTTCTCATAATTACTAAATCCAATAGGAATTTCATTTGATAAATTTCCAGCATTAGTTAGAGATTATATACTTTTTTGCAAAAGTTATCCTCTGTTTGCAGTTTTGTTTACAATAACAATATTCAATTTTTATCTTTTCTTCCAAAGATGAAAGTTTTAGTTTCTACAGCATCTTTACGCTGAAAATCATATGCCATGTTGTTGTCAAATCATAGTCAGAGACTAAACTATTGACACTGGCATTCTTGACCAAAAAAAATAGCCAAAATATGTATAAAAAGACATCATAGTTGCCACATTTTTTAAATTGTAATACAAAGTATGAAAGAAAGTAAAAATTTTATTAAAAATTATACATTGGCTCCACTAAGCACACTTTGGGGGTTAGTATAAAAATTATAAAATAACATGCATAAACCAATACATTAGTAATACCAAATAATCTGCCATATTTTTATCAGGCTTTATCAAGGCTAATAATCTTAATTTAACCCGATAAAAATCTGACAGATTGTTTGGTAAAAAAATTTAAAGAAAAGTGGCCAAAAAGACAATTTTTAATTTAGCTGACTTAATTGTCATCTATGTTTCTATTTGATGCCAAAGTAACAGATTCTGGAAAAGAAATATAGAAGGGATGAAACTGAAACCTTATATTTCATTACTGATATTCTCTAAAAACAATTTTGTTTATTCTCATTTAAAAAAGACACAGATGCTGCAGTCATCTGAGGCACTTTGAACAACAAACAGCGGAGAGAATGAATTCCTGCTATAAAATACTAGAATTTGGCAGCTGGATGACTATGGCAATAATGGCATTTGTCTGCCACTCTACAGACACAGGTTTAAGTTTAAGCCAGAAAACTTCATGGATGAGTACTAAGTTGATATGTCTGATCCTATATCTCACCACCCGGCCATCTTGATTGAGAGTTTTGCCAAAATCACAATGAGTATGACTTTACAGCATGAAGATAGAAAGAATATAAAATAAGTACTAGAATCCTTTTTCTCCAGCCATCTGCTTTTGTCAAAAAGTATATTAATACCATTTTTGTGAAAAATGTACATAGGAAAGCTTCATCTTGACTTTAACTTTGACTAGTTAACCAGAGTTACAACTAGATGCAATATAATGATGGCATGATGAATCTTCTGTAGATGCTACAGAAGATTCTATAGAAGATTGAAAAGACTGGGAAAATGTGACCATTTATGTAAAATGACCAGTAGGCAGAGTTTAACCATCTTCTTTGAAACAATCACATTTCAAAGTTTCTAAAACCACACACAAAAATTTCCGAGACTACAATTTACATTAGAAGAAATAAACAGGCATTCTATAAAAATATGTATAAATTCTTGTTTTATCGGAGCATAAAAATCGTTTTTAATAATGCATATTTTTCAAGTATTTCATTCTTTATCTTTTAAATCTTCACACAAAATCATCTGCTTATTTAATAAATAAAATTTAGAGAGAAAACGTCGGTGTATTGCTTAAAAATAAATATCAAATAATCAATAACACGTGGAATAATTGAAATAGATTTCAATTTCAGTTAAATGTAATATAAAATAATCATTTATAAAACACGTGTAAGTAAAGCGTACATTCATTACGATAAAAGATAAATTCATTAAATATGAAATGCAATTTAAAAATTACTTTTACTGATCACACACTTACTGTTTACATTTTATACAAGTACTGTACAATACACGCATCTAAACAAAAGACATAAAGCGATACATTTAATGGAAACCATCGAGACGAAACGTACCTTCTTCTTGATCTTCATCTTGACATTTAACAAGGTCTAGGAAATTAAAAAAAGCGAAAAATAAAATCGCGATCAAAGTCAACCGCCTCATGTCTCCCATGGTTTGACAATCGAGCCACGACCGCTACTCGACCAACATCCTTCCGATCAATACTTTACGCCAAATAATTCTCGATAATTTCGAGTATTTCTTTACAGAATATTTAACTATTATGATTTTTGTAATATAAAACGATTGCATACGAAGTAATTTTAAATAATATATGGTTATTTTCGCTTTTGAATTAGTAATATTTATATTTATTTCATCCAATCGTATTGTGACGAGTGGTTTAGAGGCGGACCTGTTAAATTTATCACTCCGCATGTTCCACGTGTTTATCGTGCTCGTGGTATCTTACGAGTTACATTTGTTAAAGCACGTCTTTGATTTATTTTATCTTCGTAAAATATCTTATATAACAGTATTTGTGTATTTTTATTTTATTATTCAACGTGTTATTCAGTTGACAAACTGTTTCATATGAGTTTTTTAACATTAACATGCAGACTATCCAATCATTTCGAAATGATTGTGGACTACAGTATGTTAAATGCATTTGAGAATAGTCTCCAACAGAATTATTTATCTAGAAAACAAAATTTAGCATTATCTCGACACTTAGAATCATGACCAGTTGGGTGAAGGTCAGAAGGACAAATTGGCACGCCCATCAGACAAAATTCAGTCTTATATGTATGAACATATGAAGGCAACAGGGCCGGATCATCGCATAGATAAATGTCTAGGGCCCGGTCAAACTGTCTATTTTTAAAAGATTTGTAAATAAGATAGTTTACTTTTCTGTTGGACAACTGTATATAATGAACAAAAATATATTGCTTTTTATATGGTTATTGTGGATTCTAAAATCCAAAGAAAATGTGTTCTTATGTTTCTTCTTATTGAAAGTAAAACTCCAATAATTTAGAATTTTTTTTTATAGCGATAAGAATAATATTAAGTATATCTATATGTATTCTTAACATCCTGTGAAATATTGTTAAATAATTTTGCTTTTATTTTTTATTAAGCAGCTGCAGTGTCCGTATGCGATTTAATAGAAATAATATTAACAAGATTTATTAATTGAAAGAGCCGGGAGGGGGCCCGGTAAGAAGAAAATGTCTAGGGCTCCAAAGTGGCTTAATCCGGCCCTGGAAGGCAATATAAAGTTTTTTTTTTTATGATTAGCGAAAATCCTATCTTTATTCATTTTATCATATGTTTTTATGACGTTTAGAGAGGAATGTACCCTGTTATTTGTGACGGCTTTTACTCCATCTAATTTCTTTCAATTTCTGTTTATGATTTTAAACGCCTTTCGATATAGGTTGTATAATATGTATGATGATATTTTGGCCAGATAATAGTTAATTTTATTCTTAAATTTAAATTGCATCCAACAAATAATTAGATCAAGATCTCTTATTTAATTATATAAATTGACTATACAGTATTTCAAATTCTACGACACTAGTTTTGCCAGTTTGTATAGAATTGCGTCCTATATTCTCTTGTTAATATTTTAAGCTTTTTTTAAAATTTTTTTCAAACTATTCTTCTTAATTAACTAAAATTTCGGAATAATTATTTTATAAACTTTATATTTTATAAAACTTTAGCAATAAGTTATGTCATTGCTTTTACTCAAAAACTTTTATTGCTTTTTCCAGCTGAGGCCCTGTACACACTAGGCGTTTTTCAACGCGCGTTAAACGCTCGTCGAACGCCGAGCTAACGCGCGTTAGCTCGGCGTTTGACGAGCGTTTAGCGGAGCGTGCGCACTGGCTCGGTTTGGAAATGGATGTGGAAGTGATTGCTTGTGTGTGGCTCCTCTATCGTCGCTATAAAAGACGACGGCGGAGGCAAAGAGAATTTTGGGTGCACCCAATATTACGAGATAGACTGACGCATGAAATGTTTGCGACGTTGTATCCAAAACTAAGACAAAATAAATTCAAGTTTTTTAATTCTTTTAAAATATCTATAAAATCCTTTGACGATGGTTGGTCTCTTTTAGATTTCATCAATAAATAGATCAGTATCGAAATGATCGTTCTCCATTTCAGCACATATATCTCAAAGCGCTCGGCTGACGCCCGCAAAACGCGCGATCGCATGTACGGTAACATGGCAGCACATATATCTCAAAGCGCCCGTAAAGCGCTCGCAAAACGCGCGTTTTAACAAAAATCTATAAGCGCTCGCAAAACGCGCGTTTAACGCGCGCTTGGCTTTTGAGTGTGTACGGCTACATAGAACTCTTGGTTCTTTTAAACGCGCGTTTAAAAGCGCGCGTTTAACGCGCGTTGAAAAACGCCTAGTGTGTACAGGGTCTAAAAGATACCAACCATCGTCAAAGGATTTTATAGATATTTTAAAAGAATTAAAAAACTTGAATTTATTTTGTCTTAGTTTTGGATACAACGTCGCAAACATTTCATGCGTCAGTCTATCTCGTAATATTGGGTGCACCCAAAATTCTCTTTGCCTCCGCCGTCGTCTTTTATAGCGACGATAGAGGAGCCACACACAAGCAATCACTTCCACATCCATTTCCAAACCGAGCCAGTGCGCACGCTCCGCTAAACGCTCGTCAAACGCCGAGCTAACGCGCGTTTAACGCGCGTTAGCTCGGCGTTTTACGAGCGTTTAACGCGCGTTGAAAAACGCCTAGTGTGTACAGGGCCTTAAACGCGCGTTGAAAAACGCCTAGTGTGTACAGGGCCTGACCTGGAAAAAACTGAAAATCTGTGACCCATATATTTTCAACATATTATCATATAGACTTATAGAATTAGTTCTATTTTCTTCAAATATCTAATCGGAATTATTACGGCTGGATGGCCGGAGGGTTTAGGCGTCAGCCTACCTCTCTGGGAGACTTGAGATCGAAAAACCCCAGGAATTTTTTAAAACTGATTGGGTCCCGCATCTTACCACTCGTCACGTCATTATAAACTTGGCCAAACCCACGATATGTATGATTATTCGTTTATTTTTTATGAAGACATTTCTTCAATGTTAAGGGTTCATGAGTAAATTGTATAATTACGTACTATTATATACGTAATTAAACAGGATGGGGTTTGTAAAAGTACTGTCAAATAGTTTGTTATAATTAAGAGATTATTTTATGCGTAGACAAATAATATGAAAGAATTAACTTTTACATTTATGTTATGAGAACTTTCAAAATTTCAATGAAGATGTCCTATGGCTGGGGCCGTTAAGGCTTCAGCTTACAGCTTTTGGAGAATCCAGGCGAACATCCCGAGGCGACTCTACATTAAGATGAAAAAGCGACGTTAGGGACTGCAAATTTGGTGGTATGTTTTAGTAGTTTTATGAAATTAATAATTATTGAAAACAATGGCGCCCGCAGACTATTAAAAAGGGCATCATACATTGTGTAAGAAGCTTCAAACTATGATTCAATGTCGGATCAGCGCTCCCACAAAGTGATACTAGTTGCAATCGGACTAACTCGGAACATTCCTTCTTTTCAAGGCCAAGTTTTCGTCAACATACGAAGAAGTTGTGTAGGACATTGTTTATTTTTTCTTTTATATTTACAGAATAGGTTAGAAATCATAAATTTTCTGTTATTTGTTGATAATAGAATTTGGGTTCCCCATGAGGGTGAGGAAAAGGGCAGACTAGACGAACCACGTGCACCAAGTGCCTCAATCTATGGGCGCCCCTGATTGAAAATATACCGTATATATCGGTATCTGTTGCATCTGCAGAACAATTATTTTCAAAGTAAAAATTTATCAAGAACTACCTTGATAAATTTTTCTCTTCTGCACTGTTTCAAGAGAGACTCTTCACTTTCTATCCTGTCCATTGAATTATTGCTTCAGATTGGACTTTTCCTCTTGATAAATTTAGCGCTGCTGAAAGCAGGGGAGCAATTCTGTAGATGAATTTCTGTTCATCTATTGAGTTTTCAACTGATTATAAAACAATTTAACATTTTTATTACTTTATTGGATAGGTAGCCTATGGAGAAAAGGCTCTCTTAGTGCCTTTAGAGTAAAAACATTTTTTGAACATAAATTACGAATTGTTTCATTCTATTTATAATAAAATAGTATGAATATATTGTTTTATTAATAGTATATCTTAAATGTTAAGATATACAATTAACTATGTATTTAAAATAATTTCCATTTTAGATGTGCTGGCCGAATAGATAAAACTACAGAACACTAGTAGTTTGTCGCGAGTTGGCTCCTCATGATGGGCTGGCCACGTGGAGATTTTCGGGATTTTTTTACGTTAGAAACATTACTTAGGTAACAGGGACTAGTTTCCTATAAAAAGCCCTCTCGGGAGGTAGGTATCTTCTGCCATATCTCATCAAACCATTTGTATATCTTTTATAATAATTATTAATGTAATAAT
>NW_019384532.1:666621-695257 GCF_000671375.1 Centruroides sculpturatus | reverse complement strand
ATTATTTTTTACAAATAAAACACTATTAAAACATATACAAAAAATAATTTAGTGTTATTATTTTGAATGGTTTGTATTGTAATGTCTTTCTGAATGGTTGTTTTCATTGATAAATTTGGCCATCAGCTGCTTATGCATGGTTTTTTCAAAATAATCAAATTTTTCATCAAATAATACAAAAGTCTAAACCATATAGCGTGAAAACGCTATTATGCATTTAAATTTAACACCAGATTATCTATTAACAGAACAAAAAGATAAAAGTAACAAATATAATTAGTTATTAAGATTTCTATGAATTAATAAACAATAATATATTTGATAAAATCAATTGCAAATAATTGCGATTATTTTAATATACAGTATGTAAAAACTATTTGACCTGACAATTTGAGGTAGGTTCATATAAATTGAGGTATTTGGGAGTCTGTCCATACAGCTTAAAGTAAATTCGACACCATTAGGTATCTGAAAGTGTTTGGACAGTTTGACATAGCGGACACATCCACGGTCTTGATACCCAAGCCTCCTCTGACGTAACTATTCTTCACCTTATCTTTCCTTGTGACACCACTCATCTATCTCATCATCCGCATCTATGCAATATGCATTCTATGCACTGTACCTGCACTTTCTTTACAGCCCAGTACTTTGAACCGTACAACATTGTAAGCCAAACAACCATTTTATAAAATTTTTAAAATAAATAAATAGAAATCTTGCGTTAATGAGCTTAATTAAGGGGATAATTAGCCTAAACATTGTATTGCTGGCAACTAGAGTATTCTCATACATGGTACAATCAATTACTTGAAATAAGCTAATTAACTGAAATAAAACCTATCGAAATTAATTCGGATACCATACGACTGTGTGCATTCGAAACGTCCTCAACCATATTGATTTTCCTCCAGATTCATGGTGGCGCAACGTAAAGGGATGGAATGACGTCTTTTGGCGAGTTCGGCTGGTTGTTCTACCGAGCAGCAGGAGTAGATTAATGGCATCACCAGTTCAAAAGAGAGTAATCAACTAATCACAGTAGGCGAGTGACCCAAACAACTTCTCTACTCTGACCACTTGAACAGCATGGACGTAGCCAGGAAGGGGCATGGATGGGCACGACCCCCAGTTAACCTGGTGCCCCTCCCCAGAAAATTACAGTGTTTAGCCGATTTGCAAAAAGAAATAAAAAGCTGAAGCTAATTTAATTGGATGTAGTGTACCCACTGAAAGTCTAGATCAGGCATAGCCAACATACGGCCCGCTTAATGAATTTATGCGGCCCGCGATTAATCTTTGAATATTGGACTTAACTTGTTCAAATGGATCCGCGATAATTCCTTATATCCTCACAATGTGAAGTGATAGAAAAGTTTAGAAATTTTGACCCCTAAAAAAAAGGTCAACGGCCTTCTGCGCCCAATGTGAAAAGTGTATCTGTAATCTTTATGTACAGTTTAGTCTCTACGGGTTAAGGCATTGCTAGAGTTTGATATTAATGTTACGAAAACGAATGATTAAAGGAAGTTTCATATTATAGCCTATGTGTGTTAAGTTATTGTCGATTCCTACGGAAATTTCATTTTAATGAACAATAATTTGAAATAATTCAATTTTGTGTCAGGCTGGCCTCTACTAGGCCCCCCATAACAAAACTCTGGCTACGTCAATGTTGAACAGGCTGTTCTATGAGTACTCAAGAGCAACCAGCTGAATTCACCATTTAGGTAATATTTGCTCTATGGTGAAGATGGTCAAACTCCGATAAATAAAGTTAATTCGAAAGAATAGAAATGTAAATTCTCTACTAATTAGATAAAATAAAAATTTGAACTTTTAAATAGTTTTTGGCTCAATTTTTGGCTTCTTCCGTTCAGTGGGCATTAACACAAATTTGTATATAGCCTATTATTTTGAAAATATGTCTACACTTTTTTATGTAGACATATTTTCAAATTGGTATCTCACTTCTCAACATTTTTACCACTAATTACTATGTAACTTTTAAAGATTGTGAGTTTTGACAACCCGCTAAAAATAAATTGACAAATTGAAATTTAATAAAGATCTTTATAAAAATCTTCAGGCTATAAAATACCGAGTGAATATTTGGCATGTATTCCGAAGTGAAATCTTTCTTTAATCTCCTCAAATTTCAAATTTAAATTCTTAAAATATAAGTAATTTTCAAATATAACGATTTATAATATATTCTCGTCTTATATTACGAGAAAACTCTAAAATTTACTAATTTAACTAAATTAGCAATTTGTTTCCGAGTTAACACATTTCTTTGCGTTAATTTAATTTATTTTCTATTGACTTTTATATTAACATAAATATTTTCATTTCATATTTTAAAATTTTATAATTGAAAATATTAAAGACAAAAATACAATTGTTTTATTAAATTCATCATTCTATTTCTCTCTTAATAGTGCTATTAACTACTGTATAAATGTATTTAATTCAGTTTTTAAATTATATTTAATGTTATCTAAAATGAGTGTGCTGCAGATCACTTTAGTGGAATTATTAACACTTAACCTTTACGTAAAAGGTTAATATTTTAGCATAACGATAATTATTTCACTTGGATTATTTTCATCAGAGATTTATTATGCTTAAATGATTTATTCAGTTCGATTCAGTTAATTTTACTATTAAATAAACACTAAAAAATAACTGTTATTTCTACTGTTAAATTGATTCTTTTTATTGTTTAAGCAGTAAAAATGTACAATTGTATCGAAATAAAAATAAACAAACATGAAATTGTATATTTCTATATTTTTATAGATTTAAAAATAATACAGAGATAAATATTTTTTTCTCATTTTTTCTCAAATTTCCAGATACTCTGTAGCTGTTTTATTGAACTCTTTAGCCATTATTAGAAGTAAAATGAAATATTAAATAAATAAAAGGAGCTTGGCATGTGTATTTAAATAACTTATCATCATTTTTGATTATTTAAATCAAGAATAATTGTTTTTTTTTTGTAACCGACTATTAATTGTTTACACTATTATAATTAGTTTTATTTATAATGGGTCGAAATATTTGATTTATTATTAATTACAGTGTCTCTGAAAGAATTGTCATAATAAGGAATCTATATTCTTTAATTAAGATAAAAATCTTTATGTAATTAATAGGCTATATGCAGATATTTAGCATAAATTTTGGGATATATTCGTTCTTTTTAATTTCCTCAAATTTAAATACATAAAATATAAGCATTTATCAACGATAATGATTTATGCTATCATATAACACTACTCTTGTTTATGTTTATTTTAAGGGGGAAAAATACTTAAAATTTACTAATTTATTGAAATTCGAATACAAAAATCGATGTTTTGATTTGTTTTTCTTACTCATAATATTCTACTCAATGCATTAAATTATTATAAAGTTATTAAATATTTTATTCATTATATCTTCATTCATTATTTTTTACAAGAAAAAAAACAACATGTGTATTAATACTTTACATTGCCTTTATTTAAAAGTAGTTTTCTTAATTAATTAATTAACATAAAAGATAATATTTAACTAATAAAATTTTTAAGTTATATAAAATTATTTTACATTTAATATAAATTAATTTTATATATTTTGAAGTTCTTGACAATATATTTTTTAATAATCCATCTTAGTTAATGCTTTTCATTGCTGATTTTTTAATTATATTAAAGGAAAAAATTACCATATAAACTTTTTAAATTACGATCCCTTCGCGGATGTGTATATATTTTATAAATAAAATATTCTTTATAACATTTTTTTACTGTTATTTTTAACATTTCCCCTCTCTAACTTTAATTTTATAGGAATTAAAATTCACGATTAAATATATTTTATTCTATAAAATATATTTAACACAGTAGTTAATAATATTTTTTCTATGGAAGAATAAGAAGAAAATCTAATTATTTAGTTTTTTCTAATCATATTTACATAATTTATATTTAATTGTGCTTAATAAAAAATTAATAATTATTTATAATTTGTTTTATTAATTCATTAACTCTGCAAATCCAAATATAAGATGATGCGTGTCTAGCCTGTATTGCTTACGCATATAGGCCTACTATAATAACAAGAATGTACTAATGCATTCTTGTTATTGATTCGAGATAGTTCAGAGCTTTAAATTTATATTTTTAAAATAAGAAAATATTGTATAAATTATGTGTTTAAACACAAGATTTTAAGAAAAAGAGAAAAGATTTTTGCGTTATTCATTTTCAGTTTTTATTTGGTTTAATGAGTTTTTACATATTTAAAAATGCTTAAATGTTATATCTTAATTTTTAACAATAAAAATTTATTTTTTATATACTAAAATAATACAGAAATATGTCAATTTTCATTAGGATGCACTCAGAAGAGATAAATTTAATGTACTGTACATTAAATTCATTATTTATTATTTTTAATACTTAAAAATCAACCTGTTCTATTTATAATACACCTGTATAGTTAAAAAATATATCTAATAATTAACTAAATTTTCGATACTAATTAATTAATTATAATTAATCACATTTGACACTTACGTTTTAATGAAGTTAAATAAGAACTTAATTATTTAGAACAACTTCGGTAAATAATAACTGTCTAGAGAATTATATAATCCTGAATTTCAATAATATTCTCATTCCGAATAGAAATTAAACAATATTTAATAATATTTATATATTTAATTTTTTGTAGCATTTACATTTTTACAATAATTATAGACTGAAACGAAATTGTGTTATCGATTAACGCATCCGATCGAATTTTAAACATCAGTTTATGCTGTACAGAAGTTTTTTCCTCGTCGTTCTAAATGCACCGGGTTCGATTTAATTTTTAATCAAGATTTTTTTATGGCATAAAAAGTTCTTGATTAAATAATAAGCAGAATTTAAATAAAAATCCAATTAAATTTTATATAGTTTATTTGTTAATGAATGTTTAAAATTAAGAATGGAAATTAACTTAGAGAGATGATAATTTCGATTGTCTAAATTATTTAATATGTTATCTAAACTGATTTATTATACGTTACATCAACAAACAGGTTACTAATAGGTTCATTTCTGAGAAGTTTTAATAATGATAATTAAATACTGTATAATCATTTAAATCCTAGAAATGATAATGTATAATTTAATAGATATTTTAAAAATTTATTTAGTTTTTTCTTCTATGCTTAAATTCTATATAATTTTAAATTTAAATTATTCTTATTGTTATCTCTCTTATCTTGTAATCTGTGTATTATATATTAAGTTCTTTTATACCGTATATATTATATACGTATGGTATAAAAGAAATGAATCAAATTCGTTTAAGATGTATATATTAAATGAAAAATTAAACTTAAGTAGAACTAAAAATAAACTGACGAGCGTATATAATTACTACAAATTATAATTTAAAAAATAAATTTAAAATATACAGCGATTATATTTATATACAGAGTATGTATTTAGTTAAAAATTCTAAATTAATTTAGATGGGGATATTTGAGAATAGAGATTTTTCATCCTTGCTCTAATTGTTCTGTAAGGGGACAATGCAGTAGACAGTGTGATCCCTACACGTTGTGAATGACTCACAACTGTCCGGTATAGGGACGCTTTTGTTCCTACTTTTCTGAACGGGATGAAGACCGGACCCCTGGCTGATTTCTCACACAGTACTATTGACCTATTGTAGTCAATGTTGGTAGCTTTGAACTGCTCTGCCGGTTCGGCTTCTCTGTAAAACTCGGATCACAAATGATGCTGGAGATGTAACATCAAACCATAATTTCTCGTATACATATCAGGTAAGTTTATTTATATTTAGTTTATCTTATTTACTATATTTCCATCGTTATTGTTGCAATTTATGATTGTTTTACGTTCTTTTTGTGCATTCTAAAGAAGAAAATTCTATATGTTGTTCGAGATATGCTCAATCTTGTTAGAAAAGAAAACAATTATAGTACAAATTGTTTGGATGTTGTTATGTACTCTGATTGATTTTATCTTCGGATCATGTCCAGGACGACTTTTGTTGGCTTAACTGCTACATATAATGTACGTACTTCAGAAATATTCTTCGAGAAAAGGCGTAAAACTCTTCAGTGTACAGTTTTCTTTCTAGACGATTCTCAAAAAACGTTTGAGATTGAGGNTTATTTTTTCCAGTTGGTTTTTATGCATGTGTTTAAATCCATTCCTTACGCTTAACTGTGACGTAAAAAAATAATGCATCAGAGATTTTTTTTAAATATTGGAATGGCTAAAGGAACATTGCAGCTAAGATTGTTTTATGCAAATGTTATGTATGTGTCAAATTTTACTTTTTTAACATGTACATAATTTTTCTTGTGATAGATCCACACAGTCTGAACATATATCTGTATTTATACAGTATATATATATATATATATATATATATATATATATATACTTACATATATACAGAGTTTGTACAGTTTTAATGTCTTGGAAATCGTTCTAATCTTTAAGGAAAACAAAAACCGTCGAGAAAAATATTAAAAAATATATTGTGAATGCTTAAAAAAACACACAAAAAAGAAAGTTTTGTTTGCTCTTGTCAGAATTCTGCTCTTATTGTTACAATGGTAAATTGCAAGTTTTAATATTGTTTCTTGTTTTATGTTTATCAAGTGCCTATCAGTCGAACCAGATGTCAAAATATAATATAAGATATATATAACATATATATATTGTGTGTAAGAGGCGCTGAACACGTGGAGTGGCTTTGTGCCATACTTGTTACGGTCATTGAGTACTCAGGGAGATTGAACAAAAACCAAAATATGACACCAAAAAATTAAAAAAATATACATTCAAAAATCGATTTTTTAGGATGATTAATTTGCATAAATCACGAAAATTTGACAAGACAGAAGAGCACAGCTATTCATATTTTAAATTATAGAATAGTCCAGCTGCATTATTTTGTGTCGCGCTGCGTAAAACTATCGAACTGCTAAAATAGATTAAAATTCCATCTTCTGACTAAGAACACGTCACCAAAGTTGCGTGGGACCCCATTCTATTAAAACTATAATCAAATTTTCTTAGTATTATTCGATTAATTCCTGAATTGGTAGCTAATGGATGATTCGAGTATTACAATGAACGATGTAGTCACGTCAAATTTCGTTTTTACACTAGAGTAGAATATCTACTGTCGAGGGAAATAAGGAAAATATGTTTCAGATACATCCTCAATGACTTGGAGACTTGTAATATGCTCAACTTTTCCCGTTTAATCTTTGAAAAGTATAGAAAAAATAAGTAATTTTAGTAAACAAAAATTTGGCACTGATTTCGTTAATTACATTATATATACTATCGTATGTATATACATATTTTTTAATAAATAAAGGTTGAAATAACAATTTAGGAACAGTTTTGCCGTGCAGATGATTTTTCTTTTTTTTTTTTTTTTTGTCGGAGGATAGGTGATGCGTGTGTGCAATAAATTATGTGTCAAGACCATATGCAAATTTCTCAGTATGTACAATATAATATAGAGGTAGAGCGGTGGGAATGTTGCCGATGCGTTAGAGAGAATTGGTCACGATCCAGTCTTGGTGTCACAAATTGACGCCATCATCTAGTCTGAACTGTTAGTGGAATGGCTATTCATCTTCCCTTGTCATCGTGAGGGACAGGATGCAAATCTCTCGCTGGCTTCTGTTTTGTATATCATTAGTCGTCGTTTAGCTTATGTTACCGCTGTAGCTACTTTTCTCTTTAATTCAAAATTTATGCCACGGGAACTTGGTGACTAATTTTTCGTGACGTGTGGCAGAACTAACATAAATCATATTATATTAATTTCGATTTTTATTTAACATATTGATAATTAAAATATTTCGTAAAATATAAAATTTAATCATTTATGCCTTCATTTATAGTGAGGATTTATAAGTATTAAGCCAAGTGCATTTGGAATTGATTTTGAGTCGTTTTATTCTACAAACTCCGATTTAAGGATTGTAACAAGGAAATTTTATTACTGATCTGCTAAAATAGATTAATTAAAATTCTAGTTACATAATAGCCTAATTTAAAATATCATTAAGCTATGACTTTCTTTAAAATCACATAATCTAACTCATTCTTTATGCTTTTATTTACATAAAACATTAAATAACCGCTTTATATTCCATATTCAAATCGATTTTATCCAAAATTTTCATTACTTCTTATTTTATCTAAATTTTTAAAAAAGTGCGTGTGTTTGTGTTGTACATTCAGAAGCGTTAATGATGGCAGTCTGCAGCTCTGGAAGGTCTGGGTTCGAGTTCAGCTCAGAAAACACGTTTCGTGAACGTTTCGTGGATATGTCGGCCAGCGCTCTCAATGTGGGCTGGCCGAACTCATAACGGATATGATTAAAAAGGTCCTCTCAGAACAGTCAAAAAAGACCATTATATTTAAAAGACCATTTAATTGAAATCGTTAATTCTATAATAGTTTTCTTAGTATTTCGGTAGTTACATATAAAATCAAAACGTAGTTTTATAATTTCTGCAGGTTTTATTTTAAGTATTATGTAGTATTAAATATTACGTAACATATATTATCTAAATGCATACTGTACTGTACCTAAATCATAAATGCATACGAGTATAAAAGGCTGACATAGATTTTACAAAGTTTTAATATTGGTTTTAGTAATTAAATTAATTATATTACAAATTTATTTATAGATTATTACATACTGAAATATACTTGTATAGAATTGTATTAAAATAAAGAAAGACAAAGAGGAAAAAAATCACTAGTTAACAGATGTCGTGTTTGCTTTGAAGCAAAGTCGAATCGTGTTTGCTTAAGCGTCCACTAGAAAATTAACAAGCTTAGCTTCGATGAATGCCAGCGGCTGGGACAAGAAAGATTTAGCGGTTTGTAAACGTATTTGCATATGCAAATGTTAACCATTCTGTAAGAATGAGGACAGAACTGTTAAACAACAGTAATCGAGGCACGGAAACGTGTGTATTTATTCATCTAAAAAGTAATGCCAACAAAATGATAATTTGAAAAATATGTAAATATAGAGAAAATATTAGCTTAATCCGATTTCAATTCTATATTAGAAATTGAACATATAATTTTAAAAATTTAATGCGCGTACGTACGAAAATAAGTGATACGGAGTCTGTGTTAACTATGCGTGCAAATGAAAAAAATCTACGTGCAAGTTTATTATATAATTATATATGATAAANACTAGTTTCAACTAGACAAAACGGGTTATAACAAAGACATTCAGTATAAACTAGTTTCAACTAGTTAAAACGCGTTCTAACTAAAAACGGGTTTTGACTGTAACATATATAATAAATTTGCACGTAGATTTTTATAACAAGATGATACAAAATATACCTTCATACATGATACTTTTTGTTTGCATATATATACGAAGACACTGATATTAATTACCTATTTGAAGATCTTAAATAATTTATAACGGATGGTTATATTCAAAACCTTTATTATTAATTAAGATGTGAGTTTATGGAGGAAATTTTATAATGGAAATTATATTTTGATACAGTATTACGATCTATTAATTATATATTATAACTGATAATATAAAGTTATATTAAATATATTTAATATTTTACTAGTTACACTAAGATTTTTTAAAATATGTTTTTGGGTTTGCTTTATGGCAGAGAACCTTAAGGATTATATAGTGGCTTCATATTCTTTATCGTTCAAATCGGGGCAGTTATTCAAAATGAATGTAAAAAATTAGTCTAAGAATGGCTAAATTTAGATTATTTTTAAAAATTATTTATCTATTGATTTATAAATTCGTTATATTGCATTATAAGATCTATAAAATGGTTCTACTTAAAATTTTATTCTATTTTTGGGCGTTAGAAAGAGGAGTAATTCGGGAAATGTCTTGGACAAATCCGAACGTATAGTCATCCTATAAAGATAGAATCTATAAATCTATAGATTCTGAAAAATTATTTTTTGAAAATATGTTGATAATATATTTTACTTTAAAATACATCATTTCACTTCCGTCTGTTTAATTTAACGTAAACGATCGAAAAAATTAATATTCATAGATTCGACAACGTTAACAACGGGGATCGTGTAAATTTAAACACGAATTCTCGAATGTCGTTTACAACATTTTTGGTTAGATATCATGCAATTGTGAAACACTTCACAACAATTTTCACTTAGCTATCATGATTGCAATTCACATTTCAACGCATTAAAAACTAGATATCAATGCAAGCATTAAATAAGCCTGTCAACGTTTTACGATTGCAATCAAACACTTTTCATTCGTACTATATGACAAAGACCAACTGATATACTTTACTTTTAAACTAAGTATTATAACTAATTCCTTGCAAGTGGAGATTATTAAAACCGCGAGCATATTTATAAATTTAACTTTTATTCCCAAAATAATATGTAATTAGTAACTTAAATTTATTAAAGCGACATTAAAATATACCTATAGTTCGCATTACACGAGACTTTAACACTCACTAAACGTAGGGTAAACATTGGTAATTTCGTGATACTTTTTAAATTCATCTTCATCAAATAAATAATGTAAGATGAGATTTGAAATTTTGTTTGCAGATAGCGTGTAATATATTAAATTTGAAAATTTGTTCGTTTGAGTAAACTGTCATTTTATAACTTAGCAAAACGATCTATTGTAAGAAGAAAACTGGAAATTTGTAGAAGTGTTTTAGGAGACTAGTTTTATATTAAATTTACAAACATATTGATGGTAAGTGAATTATTTTTTGATATTTCAATAAACTAAGAACTGAAGATATATTTAAACACGCGGTTATTATTATTTTTTAAATTTATTGTGAGTTTAAATTTCTTTAGCTGTTTGAACAACATTCTTAGCTTTCGCTGTGAAATTCTATACATATTAAACACAAGGACTATTTAATAATTAATTATTGTCGATTAGAGAAGTAAAATAATATGATGTATAACTTACAGATAATGTTAGTTGAGTAGGCTATCAGCCATACTTTTTAAATCCAAAATGAGATAGGACAAAATAACCAATATATCACGAAATTACTATTCGAGATGCCATCAAAATATCGTCAGTGTGAAAAAGATAATTTTTTTAAAGTCGCAAGGATGGAAAGTGCAATATACGAGCAATTATTTATTATGACGAGAAATTTTTAATCATATTTTTAATCAATTTAATTAAAAATATATGCTCTCCACCTCAAATTAGTAGTGGCTTGCTCCTGTACAACATACTTTTTCTGTTAGCAAGCTCTTGTATATCATACTTTTCCTGTTAGCAATTGAGTAGTCAATCTAACTCGTTTCAGCGGAAAAATTTTAAATTGAAATAATATGACTTTCCGTTTGCATTGGAAATTGTTATATAGTTAATCGGGGCTTTCTGCACGCAAGCTTTCCACATCTAGTCTCGTTTTTTATCTATCCAACTCTGTTCTCGAGATTAAGGAAGGACAGACAGACAGATATACAAACAAACGACAGTGGGCATTTACAGGTCATCAATTTTTTCAAATTGCAGCCAAATATATAGGCTAAAGGATCTTCACGAAATAAGCCATGATATTAGTAAATAACACCTGTACGCAACATAAAAAATATACTCCCAGAAAATTAAGATATAAATATATTCTTAATGACAAAAAGCCATGCTGTTATTGGGCTGCAACGTGATAATAGATGATCGGCACGACTATATTGTGAAAGGAAAAGTACAGGGGCAGGACACTACTAATTTGAGGCGGAGAGCATATATTTTAAATTACATAAAATTAAAATATTAAAAATTACAGCACGGTATCGTGACGATATCACAATAAATAATTGCTAGTCTTGAGAGTATGGTTCCTTTAATAGTATAATTAGCATGTCCATTTACGAAATATACTATATATCCGATAATTAAAGAATAATTAATTTTTATCACGAATTTACCAATGTTTACCCTATAATTAAAACTCAAACGTACCAAAGGTCACGGCCCACCAGTGGCCAAGTGGTCTTCGTTCCCTGAACACTGGGGGTTCGGTTCGTGGGTTTGCGCCTCTCTCAGACGGGTTTTCTCCACGTCTGTAAGATCTTTGAGAGTTTTCTGTTTTTATCTCGGCAAGATGTTAGAAACACTGATTTTTAGAAAAGAAATCATCAAGGACAAGGGCCTCCAGTTTGCGACTTTGATGTAGATATTTCAATAATTCATCAATGAACTCGTTAAAAGACTGAGATCTTGCTGGTCCGTGGATTAATTTGTAGTGAACAATTGAAACTGAATTCATACAATCAATCAACGTGACGCTCCATTCGTCCACTTATGGTTGAAACTGCGAACTTCTTTGTCCTTTCCCACTGTAATCATTGTTTCTTCTAAGATGACGATAGAAACCACATTCATCGATAAACATTAATTTCAGCTGATCATTAGATACATTACAGCCAAGCATATTTGTATCGCAAATCAATTGTATTTTGAACTTAACTTTATCCAATATTTTGTAGCTTCTTTTCAGAGAAATACATAGCTGTATAGTTAAGACATTACATATAGTTGCTAGAGACAACTTCACCCGATGCTCCTTTAAGAATTAATAACAATAGCTTTCAACGTTATATGTCCATTTTCTTCGATCTTTCTTTCAATATCCTTGACTGTTGTAGATGCAATCGTTTTAAAGCATTGAATTGGTGCTGTAGGCCTCTTGTCAAGTATCCAATGCATATTTTGCAACCATGTGTCGAGCTGTATTGTAATTTAAAGACAAGTTGTTGGCTAGTTTCTTTAATATTTAATTAGCTTCATCAAAAGATGTTTCTCATTACTTATTGTATCGTATGACATTACCTATAGAGAGTAGAGAGGTTGCGGCCGACGTTCTCAGCCCAAAACGTAAAATCGGACGTCGAGCGCCGCCATCTGGCAATTCTAGAAGGTTGACAATAGCGTTTGCTACGTCTAGCAAGGCGAGAAAAGTTCGGCTTAAACTTCTTCATATTTTTTGTGTTTGGGGTTAAAATCAGTCAGTGCTGGCGAGGAATGCAAATGAAATCTGTCGATACGTGTTTTAATAAACGCGAAAACTTATGAAATACATTTATATTTTAAATTGATGGAATGTATATCAAAACTGTTGCTAAGATATTGTAAATCGTTTTTTATCAAGATTTTAAAAACGCAGTATGCAAATGAACTTGATGATTTTGCGGTGAAAATAAGTCGAAAGTTATTTAAATGCCTACTAGGACAGATCGTATTACTAGGACTTATTATACCGATGTCCAAGTCCAGCAAAATGACGAAACGTATCTACAGAAAAGGAAAAATCTTTATTGTTGGTCTGATTTACCTGTACACAATTTACACACTTTGTTTGTGTTTCGGTTCCTTACCAGCAGGTTTACCGCCACCACGTGATTATTTTGATTGCTAATAACATCGAAATATTTATATATTATTGCGGGGGTAAGTCCTTTCGGGTTTGTCGGTCCTCGTCTCTCTTCACTCTGCCGCTACATTGTGAACCTGCCGAACCCATAATGGTCTTGCTAAACGAGGTCTTCTTAGTGCCCACAGGCAGGGCCGGATTAACCCACTTTGGGCCCTAGACATTTTCTTCTTCCGAGTCCCCTCCCGGCTCTCAGTTACTATTATTTCTATTAAATTGCATATGGACAGCTGCTTTATAAAAAATAAAAGCAAAATTATTTAACAATATTTCACAGGATTTAAGAATACACATAGTTAATATTATTCTTATCGCTATAAAGAATATTCTAAATTATTGGGAGTTTTACTTTCAATAAGAAGAAACATAAGAATACGAGGGTTGTTCAAAAAGTTCGCGAACTTTATTTATTACAAAAAAAAAAAATACTTCACATACAATTTATTTGTCGGGGTCCCCTTCAAAGTAGTCTCCTCCGCAGCATATACACTTCCACTTTTTGAAATAGTCCTGGAATGCTTTTTCCGTAATGCTCATAAGCTCCTCCGTCGTTTTTTTTCTATCTCTGGAATAGTGGCAAATGTTTTTCCTTTGAGCGCGTTTTTTACTTTGTTGGAGAACAGGAAAAAGTCGCATGAGACCAGGTCAGGTGAGTAGGGTGGGTGGGGAAGCACAGCGGTCTTGTTTTTGGCCAAAAACTCATGTGTTCTGAGGGACAAATGAGCCGGTGCGTTGTCGTGGTGAAAGAACCACTCGCCACTCCTCCAAAGTTCGGGCTGTTTTCGCTTGATTTTGTCTCTTAGGTGATTCATAACACCAGGTAGTACTCCGTGTTGACTGTCTGGCCTGTAGGTAGGTATTCGTGACGCACAACCCCCTTTGTATCGAAAAAAAACAGTCAATATCATCTTAACATTTGAACGAACTTGTCGAGCTTTCACCAAAACAAGATATCAAGAAACGGGTTGAAGGAGGTTACTCGGGAGGTTTCCGCGGACACAACGCCTCCAAGCTAATTAAAAAATAACCAACTGGAGGCGCGCTATTCAAAAAGTTCGGGAACTTTTTGAACAACCCACGTACATTTTCTTTAGATTTTAGAATTCACAATAACCATATAAAAAGCAATATATTTTTGTTTATTTGTTTATTATATACTGTTGTCCAACAGAAAAGTAAACTATCTTATTTACAAATCTTTTCAAAATAGACAGTTTGACCGGGTCCTTCTAAAAACTGGGCCCTAGACATTTGTCTCATTTGTCTATGCGATGATCCGGCCCTGCCCACAGGGCGGAAAGAGTTTTAAAATATCCATTGGAATAACTCGGAAAATACGTATTCTAAAAGATTACTGAACCAAAAATGTTACACTTTAAGGGGCCACAAGAGGAGGCTATCGTTTTCATCATAAATGGTGATACAATAGGAGAAAAACAGGGTCAGCTTAAATTTCTTAAATGGGACTAATTTTTTATTGCATAGTATGAATTTACATTAAATGCAAACTTTAGCTAAAACATTATTTTTGAAAGATGCAGTTGTTAGAAGTTATGAACATTTGAACTTTTACACAGCCACCACACCGCATTCTCATGCATCTATGGGATATCTGCGAAGTCCATTGAAAAAATGAAAGAATAGAGCTTTAAAAATCTATACGAAACTGCTGTTATTTAGTGGAATCATTCTTTTCTTCAAATAATGATTTGATCCTCGTGCCGCATCTCGCGGTCATCGTAAATTTACTCAATACGTTTGTTATTTTAAATTAATTAAACTTTTAGTAGAATGTTTAATTAACTTGAATGCCTGACACAGTTTTCTCATATAGCAAACGATGTTCAAAAACATCTCCATTTTTCTGAATGCTTAAGTTAATTCTGTGTTTGAAATAGTGATGACTAGTGGCATCTAATATATTCACGCTGTCTCAGGAGTGCGCGTGGCCCGCAGCCTTAATAAAATTGTTTTGATTTTCTATAATACTTTGATTAGCGCTGGTTTTGATAAAAACATTAATTTTAACTTAAAATTAATCAAAACCAGCGCTGAACAAAGTATTATATGAAATCAAAACAATTCTATTAGGATTGCGTTTTATGCGCTCTCTTGTGACGGTATCCCCATATTAGACACTACAGCAACCAATGGTTGGAAATATCTCAGTTTTAATTCAGACATTTTGTGGTATTTTGACACAAGTTGTTCGAATTCTCCGAATCATATCTTCTTTACTTGTTGGTTCTTGTTTATAAACAACATTCTATAAGTATTCCCAGAAATAAAAGTTAGGCTAAGTCCGGCGATCGTGTAGCCAACTCACGTATCATTAAAGTTATTGTTTAAATAATTTACTACAATTCGTGTATAGTGTAGTTTCATCTAATAGCTTTTTCAAAGCATTTTTCTTTTTAAACCGAAAAAAAAGTCTGAAATACGTCACTACAGGCCATATTTACGACTAAGGATTAAGAATTGTGTTAGACATTAATCGATTACCATTCACTTCTAGTGCGTGAACGCTTGTTAGATAACTTCTAACTCCAGCTCAGCGGCGTACCGTAGTGGGGGCGACAGGGGCGGCAAAATTTCACAATAAATAAAATAATATCTTGTAAAAATTTGAAACATCCTAATCTATACTTGCATTGCGCCTACGATAGTGCTATCTTCCGGACAGTCCAGGAATCGGCTAGCAGGGTGAACTAGTAACTTTTTCATCCGAGGAGTTCCAGAGTAACCTGTTGATTTTTTTTTCTTGTACGATTCATTCGCGTTCATATACACCACTAATATCCAATAGAACTATTTTAAACAGGTCGCTGCACTACCACCGAATTTTTCATTGCTTTTTCTGCGTGATAAAACTGAATTTTGGTCTTTTAAATTGAAATACCTAAATAAGGGAGGAGCGAAATTTTCCTCCGCCCCGGGAGGCTGACACCCACGGTACGCCAATGATTCAAGCTCTTGATCTTTGGTTGCGAATACGAACATAAACCGCTTCCAATTGCCTACAATATATCCAATTTATAATAATTAAGTGATACCTTAAGACAGTCTCGTAGCCAATTTCTTAATTGTTTTGTCGTAAATGCACAATGTATTTTGTGAATAATATTAGTATGATCTGTACAAGTGTCAATTGTACAGATCGCACCAACTGTATCACTAAATACACAGTTCTCTTATAAATAGTTGTGAATACAAAGATTTTCGAAATCATGCATAATATAAATTATCGTCTATACATTAAATATGAAAATAGAGATTTGGTACAACAAAAGGAAACTGGAAGACACACGGACTGAAGACCAGGAATTAGAAAATAGCACTAGTAAGAAAAAAAGAAAAAACTCTGGCATAATGATGATTTTATTTTTGCGTCATATACTAAAACAACTTTTCACATAAAAACATTTTATTCGGCATTAGTAATTGCAATAATACCAATAGTTTTTTAAAAGCATTTTTCACCCCGTGGCCACTAAGAAAGCCAAGCCCACACTGGGGCGGACGGGTGGTGACAGACGGGGTTCGACATATCCGGACGGACCACCGCCGGAATAAATTCGTAGGGTCTTTCGACCCATCCAATTGTTTGTTTAGTTATGGCAACGCAACACTTTGGCGATCTGCCCAGGGGGGATGCCTTCCGGGAGGTCTTTTTAAGGAAAACTGGCCCCTATTTAGGCGTTACAGACGTGGAGAAAACCCGGAAAACTCCACGTGGCCAGCCCGTCCGAACGAGGCGCGAACCCACGACCGAACTCCCAGTGTTCGAGGAACGAAGACCGCTTGGCCACTGGTGTTCGATCCGAATTCGATGCCGGATTCCCAGAGCGGTAGACTGCTACCCTAACCGCCATCCGTTATCAATGGCAATTTTAGGTAATGTAAGTTATAGACCTACTGGAAACCGATAAATATAGTATAAAAATCGAATTTTTTGATATGTAAAAACATGTTTATTATTTAAAACGTAATCTGATATTTAAAGTTTAAATATCACTCGCCATTATTTCTTTTACCGTAGTATTAAGAATATGCATAAGTTTGAGAATTTTTTACTGCTAAAAATTTTACATATTCTTGAGCAGAATCATTATGTAAGAAAGCCAAGTGTTTGTAAATGTTATGTTGTAATGCCCCAACTAACAAAATTTTAAATTTGTTTTTGGTATAATTTTTATAGGGTTTTTATTTGTTAGTTGGGGGTGGTAATTTTATGTCGTAACTAACGACTTTACCTATGAATAAATACCTATAAATAAATAAACGCGTAAATAAATCATTATGATTTATATCGCTATAACTAAAAATTTATTTAAATTAAATTTAATTAAATTTTATTAATAAGTATATTTTATAAATATTTTGTAATTCTGAAAAAATAAAAATTTTAATTTTATTATTTTCGAGATAATTATTTTTGGCTATTTTTGGCCATTATCAGCCGTGTTTTGCGAAATCATTCGGCATTTTTGTGCCAGTAACTTAAATACCGAATGGCGTGTTTCGTTTATTGTGTATACATTAGTTAACGTCATGCCGGAAATTAATTTTAAACACATTATTTCGTTCAGCAGCGAGGATAAAGTACATAAAGCAGAGAATTTACTCCGACCAGATACATTTCGTAAATGGAAGTGTTCGTTGGGAGAAAAACAAGCATCGATAGTGATCCAACTAGAAAAGTCGAGTGAAATACATTCTATTGATATTGGAAATGAAAATTCTGCATTTGTCGAAGTATTGGTTGGGAGATCGGAAGATCCTATTAAGGATTTTAAGGTCTTGCTGGTGACATCATCGTTTATGAGTCCTATGGAAAGTAAAAATAGCACAAATATCAATAGAGTTCGGATGTTTGGTCCTGAAAAACTATCTAAACCGACATCTACTGAAAAATGGGATTTGGTGAAAATAGTCTGCACGCAACCCTTTAACAAAACTGTTCAGTTTGGATTATCATTTATCAAGTTGCATTCGCCACCAGAGCCAATTTCGGAAGAAAATGATAAACCGGTTCTAAATCGAATTGGTAGTTTTCGTATTAAGGATGATGATGAAGCAGAGCTGAGTGTGGGGAGTTGGTTTGCAAAAAGGAATGAGAAGGAACCGTCTGTTTCTGGTGCTGCGGCCGTGAGAGATGCGTCGTCGTTGGCGGCAAAAGTGTTGGAAATCTCGTCGAAACAAGATGAAAAATTAAAAAGTTTTAATTCAAAAACACCTGTGAAACAAAAAGTAGAGATTAATAAAAAATCACCAAATAATAATGAATCAAAACAACAGAAAAAAATATCAAAAGAAAATGCAGAATCAACAAGTAAAAAAAGAAAAGAAGAGTTAGAGCAAACAAAAGTTCCAATGCCTAAAAAACCAAAAACAAATACAAAAGACAAACCTTTTAACAAAATTATGAAAAAGGTTTTGTTTGTTTTGAGTGGCTTTCAAAACCCATTTCGCGGTGAACTTAGAGATAAGGCAATAGAAATGGGTGCAAAGTATAAAGGTGATTGGGAAAAAGGATGTACACATTTAGTTTGTGCATTTATGAATACACCAAAATATAATCAAGTGAAGTCAGCAGGTGGTCGTATTGTTAACAAAGATTGGATTTTAGACTGTTATAAAAAACAAACATTATTGCCTTGGAGAAATTACATATTGGGACAATATAAAAAAGATAGTTCTACAGAAGAGAGTGAAGATGAAGTTGATATTTCAGTGAATTTGCCTGATTCTTCAATAAAATCTAAAAATAAACAAGAAGTAAAAGATAAGGATAGTAATAAAAATAAAGATTATATTGAAATAAACAGTGATGAAGAATATGCAGCATCAACTGATGTTGATAGCAGGAGTTCAGATTCTTCAGGTTCTAATACCGAAGATGAAATTAGAAAAGTTCAAAATAAAGCAAACAACAATAATAGTAATAATAATATCAATGATTTCAAAGTGCAAACTCGACCAGATACATCAAAGCTCCCTCTTCCAGAATTACCTAGCTTCTTTAAAGACAAATGTTTTTTTTTGTATGGAAATTATTCTTCTGATGAATTACATACGTTACAAAGATATATAATTGCCTTCCATGGATCTATATCAAACTATATGAATGAAACAGTGAATTTTGTTGTGACTAATGCAGCATGGGATGATAACTTCAATGATGCTCTTGAAATAAATGAAGATATAATATTTGTGAAACCTCAATGGATATATGACTGTACAGAGAAATTGAAACATATACCGTATCAGAGATTTGTAGTTGTTCCAACTTGAAAAATACAAGTTTATTGCCAATTTGAAATCAACTGCAAATAAATCATCATTTTTATAAAGACAGTTAAAATATATGTAATATATTTTCATCATAATTTCACCTCTGTAAAAATACATTTTAATAAAAAAGAATGTTTACTATTCATATTGCAAATTCTATTTTTAAATTTACATATAAAATCTGGAAACAAGATGATTTTTACTTGTTGCACTTTGACTGTGATAATAGATGCACGACTATATTGTGAAAGGAAAAGTACAGGGGCAGGACACTACTAATTTGAGGCGGAGAGCATATATTTTAAATTACATAAAATTAAAATATTAAAAATTACAGCACGGTATCGTGACGATATCACAATAAATAATTGCTAGTCTTGAGAGTATGGTTCCTTTAATAGTATAATTAGCATGTCCATTTACGAAATATACTATATATCCGATAATTAAAGAATAATTAATTTTTATCACGAATTTACCAATGTTTACCCTATAATTAAAACTCAAACGTACCAAAGGTCACGGCCCACCAGTGGCCAAGTGGTCTTCGTTCCCTGAACACTGGGGGTTCGGTTCGTGGGTTTGCGCCTCTCTCAGACGGGTTTTCTCCACGTCTGTAAGATCTTTGAGAGTTTTCTGTTTTTATCTCGGCAAGATGTTAGAAACACTGATTTTTAGAAAAGAAATCATCAAGGACAAGGGCCTCCAGTTTGCGACTTTGATGTAGATATTTNCAACAACATAATCACATAAAGCTGGACAATTGGGAACCTTTTTTGCCAATTCTTAACAGTCTAATTCACTCTTTGTCGATTAAACTTATGAGTTTCTTTGGATTCTGATTTCCAAATAATCATCTGTTTTCGTGTGGGAATGAATTAAAATTTATATTGGGCTCCCGTGTAATTTTGGAATTCAATTCAAAAGCTTTGTTTTTCCTATTGCTATTCATCTTTTCTCCTGACAATACACAAGAATGATTCAAATGACCCAGATAAAATACTTCTGTTTTCAAACACCAGAAGGTGAGAATCTGGTAAAAAAATGTGGATACAGTTTACAAATATTATTGCAAAAATGAAAAGAATCCTTTACTCGCGTATAGGATGACCTAGGTTTTTGAAGCAGTGAAAAATAAATAACAGCTTCATCTTGCATGCGAGTAAATAATGTATATAGAGTAGGCTAATTTAAGGTTTTATATATATATATTTCTTAAATTAGTTTTTTAATATTTAAGAGCCCAATAATTTGGTAAATCATCAGGTTTTGATTAATTTAAAAATTGGGTTATCAATAAAAAACAAAAATTTATTTTAAATTGTTAATTTCAATCTTAATATAAATATGTCATTAAAAATGATGTGCGACAAGTGATTCTGAGAATGGATGATTAATTATTACTTTATTTTCAGAAATGGGCAAAAGGGCATATATTATTAGATCTTGTATTCAGACATTTGGAGCTTGTAGAAAAAGATTATTTTGGCCTTCAGTTTATGGAAGAGAAAATGTCTCCTGAAAATATGGTAACATAAATGAATTTATTTCAAATTTAACTTCAAATTAAAGTAATGTAAATATTTGATATATTTTTATTTTTATAATAAAGCATTATTGTAAATCCTAAACTCTAATTTTTTAACATTCAGTTTTTAGGAAAGAGAAAGTTATTAAAGTTTATTACACATTTCTAAATATTGATTAATTTTAAACAACAAAAAGTGAACATGAATAAAGATATACTTTTGCTTTTAAGATATCTTCTATTAATATACTGTACTAGACCAAATATTCAGTTTTCAGAGATCCAACATTACCAAAATAACTGGCTAATTTTGAATTTGGCAATCTAATACAGCTGCTTTATTTTGGTTTCAATGGCATATGTATTGCACAGTGCCAGTTCTAGTGTGACTGCTGTGTTGTAGATGATTAACAGTTAAGTTTATTTGTTGGAATTTATAATTTTCATTTATAACCATGACTAAAAGGCCAGATTAATAATCATCAAACAGACTCTGATTTAGAAATGTATTAATTTGTATTTGTTAAATCCAATTTTAGTTTTTACTTTCCATTGTTTATTTTATATTTTAAGAATCTACTTATTTTATGTCCAGAAAACAAGAAAATCCATAAGTCTAGCCATTCCTGATCCCAAGCTTGCTGAATATTTGATTCAGTACTATATCATACATAATATGTAAGATATATGTATTGATTAGACATGATTATTTTGATTTTTGGGCTGCAATTTGAAAAAAATTGTAGACCTGTAAATTCTCACTGTCATCTATCTGTCTGTGCTTCCTTAATCTCAAGAGTGGAGATGTTTAGTTAGATGAAAGTTAAGACCAGATACAGAAAGCTTAAGGGCAGGAGCCCCAATTAACCATATATGAACTTCTAATGCAAACCAGAAGTCACATTATTTCAATTCAAAAATTTCCTATGAAAGGAGTTAGATAGATGACTGGCACAACTCAATTTCTAAAGGGAAAGTATGATGTACAGGGGTAAGACACTACTAATTTGAAGGTGGAGAGCATATATTTTAAATTAAATAAATTAAAAAATATGACTAAAAATTGCAGCCTTGACAAGCAAAATCAGCAAGTTGACAAGCAAAAATATTTGCTTGTCAACTTACTAAAAGTATTCTGAGAATATTTTAACAGATTTTGAACACACAAATATTTATCATGTTTGTAAATGTTCTAATAAATTTGAATTTTGTTAATTTTTTAATAAAATTATAGATATTTTTCTTAATTTAACCCTGGGCTAGTGCAGTGGGGTGTTTCGCCACCCCCAACGTTTTAAAAGTTGCACTATTCATAGATTTCGCAAGAAATATTTGTGTCCTCTTCATTAGCTTCCTGATTTTATGTATAGAGCATGCTCAGAAATTACTACGATGCTGCAGAAATTCCAGTAAGAGAAAAACAACAGTTTTCAGTAGGGTGTCCAAACACCCCACAGTATTAATTACATTTTTTTTAAATTTTACAAATATTTATTTAGTTTTTTTTATTTTAAAAATAACTATAATGTGACCACATTTATTATTTATAATATAGATATAATAATCAATGTGAATAAAAATAATTTAAGTTTATTTTTATTCAAAATGGCTGACTTTCATAAACACATTGAAAAAATACCAAACATAGCAAGTTGCTTGTCATTTGCACTGAGTGCCAAAGTGCAATGTCAGCTAATGAATAAGAGTGACAAAAATGCTTAAAAAACAATTTAGATTTTTACTATTGGTTTAATAATAAGATCTAATGTAATGAGTTTCGATAAATGTTTTTTATTTTCGTGGATTTATGTACTAATATAATATGTAATCATACCTGAATATAATCATATGTATAATGACACATGCCTTTACCAAATAAATGAGTAAATCTTCATGAATTTTTACTTACATGGTTTATGGACCCAAAAAAATGTCGGGGTGGACAAACGCCCCACTGCACTAATGCCGAAAAAAAACTCAGTGCACTAACGCAGGGTTAATATAAATTATTAACATTAACATAATATATAATAATATTAAATTATAAATTTTAAAAATTATTTAAGAATTTTGTAAGATTTATAATTTTATCATTTAAAAACATAAAAATTAAATGCATTTTTACAGAAGTTATAATTATTAATAAAACTAAGTAATAGAGTGCAAAATTTTAATGATTATATGTAAATATTTTAATACTTTTTTTATATTCATTGTTATATTGATGATGAAATTATAAATGTGAAAAAACATTTAAATTTAATAAAATTATGAAAATCAAAGATATTTATGGTAGACAAACATGAGAATTCATGAATTTATTATTATTCTTAATTTAGTGTAAGCTTATTCTCTTATTTCAGAAAGTTCTGTGATATCAAGCATTGTAAATTCAAACTTATTTTAAATTTCCAGTTTCAGAATAGTTTATAAAACATAAAGCTTAAATTTAACATAATTTTTTATCCTATATATAATGCACATTATATTATATGAAACTCTCTTTCAAAATATTTTAAAATAAATACATTTTTTTTAATATTTATTTTTATTAGAGATGGTTAGATCCAATGAAAGGAATAAGAAAACAAATTAAATGTAAGTACTAGATTTTTTGTGATGAAGATAAATTTGGTTATTGGATTAATATAACTTGATTCTATCATTTGCAAACAACTAAATTGTATTTTCATCATTCTAAATTGTATCATATCTTAATTGTGATCTTAATAATTATGAATTAACAAATGGAAACAAACTCAATCACCAATATTCTTATTGGTGATTGAGTTTGTTTCCATTTGTTAATTCCATTTTTCTAAATAAATATTCATTTAAAAAATCATTACACTATCCACTAACATGGATAGTGTAACAAACACAATACTGATAAAGGTTTTTTGTGGACAGTTATTACTCAACACAGTGTTACAGTTAGAAGACATTTGTGTCATTTAAAATAATTGTTTTAATTGAATGTTTATATAGAAAATGCAATAAACAAATATACATTTATTACAAATAACTATTAACTATTGTTCAGTTAGAGATGTTTTGTTCCTTTACTATAACTATGGTATAAAGTTAAATTTTTAAATTAGAGTATATCAAAACAACTAAATTTTAAATTATTGTTAACAAATTAAACAGGCAAATAGTTAAAAACAATTGAATCAGTCATAATTAACTAACTTACTGTATAGAAGCACTTTATTTAAAGAAACTCAGTTATTGTTGTTCATTTTGAAATTGGTATTTTTAATCTTTGCAGAAATACATTTAAAATATTTAATTTTGTCTTCTCAGGTGACAGTTTCAAAAATTACAAATATAGATATTTCTTGTTTGTCATATCTATAAAATAAGTTAGGCTTTTGTTGTGGATCAGTGATTCTCTAACTTTTTTGAGTTAGCACCCTCTTGGTTCCATAAACTTATATCCAACTCCTCCAACTGTACTCCCAATGCTCCCTAACCTGTTTTTCCCTTGAAAATATTCTTAAAAAAAAAAAAACTTTTCTATGAACCTCACACTTTGTGTCCTTACCATACCTCATTTATTGTTGCTATTTGGTCAGGACTCTGATCCCAGTGCTTTCCTACTGCCCCTCTGCTGTCCCTTTGTTTCTTTTTGCCCCTAGGTTTAATCACTGCTCTTCAGGAGGCAGTAGTGGCCACTTTGGGAACTACTGTTGCAGATAATTTAAACTAAGAATTAAAAAAAAAGAGGAATGCTGTGTGTTCAGTGAAAACTGGCTCATTGCACAAAAGAAAGCATTATATGCAATCATATTTTCTTCTTTTACAATACCATTGCATATTAACAACTTCTGCATTGTTGAAAATTAATATGATTATTTCAAAGCTATTGAGTTGTTAGGAAAGTAATTTCGTTTTTTTTTCCGTGGCAAAAAACACAGTATTGTTATAATAAATAAATATTTTATTTAACTATATATTGACCATTTTGGTCAAATACCTGTTGCCATCATTTCTGCTATAGCATGATTCCATGTTTATAAAAGTTTTGATGTTTGCTTACAAAAAACAGATCAAAGTAATTTTTTACATTTTCATTTCAAGTAAACGTCTTACAGTTTAAAAAATTTTGTAAAGACTGGAACAAGTAATAATCTGAGGGTGCCTGATCTGGCGAATATGGTTGGTGTGACAGCACATCCCATCTAAGCTGTAACAGTTTCTGACAAGTTACCAAACTTATGTGAAATTTGGCATTATTATGGTAAAACACTATACCTGTTTTGTTGATCAATTCTGTCTGGCCTTTTCTGTTTGATGATATTACTCAATTTGTTTTCTCAATGCCAGTACACTTTCGAATCAATTCTTAAATTGTTTGGTAAAAGCTCAAAAAAAATTTCCTTAAAATCCCACCAAAGAGAGCATCTCTCTTTAAGAACATGTGGAACCCATTTAGAGCTTTGAAACGAAACCAATTTGTTTCAAGTAATCATAAATGGTTCAATTCGACAAATTTAATCTCTTAGTGATTTGACATGTTGTTATTCAACAGTTTGCTTCAATCAGTACTTTTATTTTGTTTTCATTGGCTTCAACTGGCCACCCAGAACGTGGTGCATCTTCAATATTGAAATTGCCAGAACGAAATTTTATAAACCAGTTTTGGCACTGTCTTTCTCTCAACACATTTTCTCCATACATGTACCACAATTTTTTTATGCTTGAACAGCATTTTCATTTTTTGGTAATAAAAAAGCAAAATATGCTGGAAATGATGCTTTTGATTTTCCATATTTCATGGGACACTGAAAAAAAAAATTGTACAGAATCAAACAAAATTTTTGCAAATAAGCCTTTAAATGTCAAATGTCAAAATATATAATGAAAATGCGGTTTAAAATGAAATTGGCTGGTAAAAATACATCTAATTCCTCTAGTAATTAAAAAATGAAATTACTTTCTGAACAGCCCAATAGAACAGTTGCTCAAACTTAATATTTATTAACCTTTGTAGAGAGGGTTAGTCAGATATGGCACTATCACGATGTAGTGGAGAATAAATGTGGGAAAATTCTTTAGAAATTTTCCCACGTATTTTTCTCATTTCCGTTTTGGAAAAAATTTTTTAAACAGTTACATCTAATAAAGAAAAAATCTTTCTTTATTGTCACATAATTCCTTTTTATGTGAATTTTTTTCGCAGTAATTGTTGCTAACATTTTTTTGCGGATATCAATGTCTTTCTCCAGTGCCATATGATTGCTCTTAACAGGTATATTCGTCGATCACTGCAGAGTGGTTAAGATTTTTACAACTTGATCTAGTTCAAAAATTATATATTTCTAGATAACCTTTTCTTTTTCTTATAATATTTATAATCTTGTTTGTGAAATCAAGACTAGGGTAAAAATTGAATCTGCTCACATAGAGTAAAACTTATAATTACAGCAAAGCTCTGATTATTAAAACTCATTTTACCAAGGTTCCTCTTTATCTAACAAGGAGGATGTCTAAGCTTTGGCATCTTGATTTTGCTGACATTTTCATGTTTTATACACTCTTTCTACTCTTGCATGGTAATGTGACTTGTGCCAATGAGCAATAGTTTAGGAGAAATTATTGTTTAAACTTTTTCACATATATTATTGAGTTTTATAAATGAATCATAATGAGTAGGCATGAATGAATGAGTAAGGCTTGGACCAAGTTGAAAAGCTTGACATTACTGTAGGAAAAATATTGATTCACTATTCACAGTTTTTGGTTTAAAAATATGCAAATGAATAATTCACACTTCAGAAAAAATTGGGGAAAAAAATTAGAAAAGACTAGGATGAACCCACAATATCCAGCTTTCAATCTGATGCCTTACCCACTTGTCCATGCCTACTTATTACAATATGTTTACAGAACTTGATATGTAATGCACATGGAAAAATTTTAAATAATGATTTTGCATAAACTACTGCTCATTGACAGGAGTTATGTTACCATGCATTAGTGGAAGAGGTGTACTAAAACATATTAAAATTTCAGCAAAATTCATGATGTTAAAGCTTGGATATCTTCCTGTAAGATGAACTATGGAACTTTATCACAAAGAGAAGAGAATGTAGAATACACTTTTTTCATGAATTTTTTTATGACACTGAAAAGGAGCTCTAGAAATTTTAAGAATTTACTCTGGTGACTTCTCAAGACAAAATAAATTCTTAAAAAGCAAAGAAATTTTTAATTGTAACTGTCATAGAGCTTTGCTTTTATAAACATATTTTTGTATTTTGTTTATCTTTTTGTATCAAACTTGTATTCTGAGTTATCTTAGATTTTGATTTATTGAAGATATTCTTAGGCCATATTATCTTAGATAATTGCAACTATGCTATGTATTGTAAATTTATCTTAATTGTATCTGTTTTTTGTAATGTTTAAAAGTAGAATGAAGATAGTTAAAGACCTGAAATACATTTCTGTAGAAGTAAAATTGGTGATTAATGCAATAAAAATAACATTTCAGTATAATTACTTATAATTAAATTTTTTTGAGTAAGATTCTTATAATCTAAAACATTATTTTTCAACAAAATTTAAATTTAATTTATCATAGAGCATAATATAACTGTTTACAAAACATAAAAAAGAAATAACTTTTGAATTAGTGTATACTTTTCATATTTTTAAAATATATATCTATGAACAATACTCATTCAAATTTAATTTAAAAATAATAATTAATACCAAAATCTGTATGCTGTCTTCTGAATAAAATAAATATTTAAAACAAGTTTCTCTAAGTTAGAAATTTATATCAACATCATATTAATTATAATGTTTTTTTCTATTTGTTTTTAGTTGGTCCTCCATATCTACTATATTTCCATGTGAAATTTTATGTTTCTGATCCTAGTAAATTACAAGATGAATATACAAGGTATAATTTTATTTTTTTAATGTATATTTTCTTTTAAATATTTAATAAAACAAATTTAAATATTTATACTACTTTAGATATCATTTCTTCCTTCAACTTAGAAGAGATATAATTGATCAGAAGCTTTATGTTCCTCTTACAGCAGCCATACTTTTAGCAAGTTATGCAGTTCAATGTAAATTATTTCATTATATTTTAAAATTTTTAAAATTTATATACATATACATATATATATATAGCTTTTAACTAAAATTATTTTTTTAGTTTTTTAATTAACTAATCAACATGTAAAAATTCGTTGCATTGTGTATAAATATAATTAATTACGGTAAAACCTGTCAATAGCGGCCACTGACGGTAACGTAAGGTTTTACTTTAATAATTTGAT